>NC_058130.1:175556957-175670295 GCF_016433145.1 Gracilinanus agilis | reverse complement strand
CCTCTCCCCCGCCTCGGCCGCCGCCGCTCCCCCGCCTCGGCGCCGAGATTGGGCGAATAGCGAGCAAATACGTGCGCGTCTCCCTGCCCCCGCCACAGCCGCCACCGCCGCCGCCAACCCCGGCCTCTGCCCTCCCTGCAGCCGCCGCCGCCCCCTGCCCGCCGCCGCCTGCCTCGGCCGGAGCCGACGAGGACGACGACGAGGAGGAGGCCGCCTCGACGCCGCCGCCGCCGCCGCCCAGGCTCCTCGCTGCTCCCCGCTTCCCGGGCCCGCAGCCCCGGTTCCTGGCAGCAGGCGAGGCCCAGGCCGCGGCCGACATGAACCACCAGCAGCAGCAGAAAGCGGGGGAGCAGCAGCTGAGCGAGCCGGAAGACATGGAGATGGAAGGTGAGCCGCGTCCGGGGGCGGCCAGGCTGGAAAAGCCGTGCGTGTGCGTGTGAGTGTGAGTGTGTCTGAGCGTGTGCTAGTGGCAGAGGTGCCCCGGGAGGGTGTTTGTTTTCCCCGGGGCCCGGTGGAGTGTGGGGGACCCAGGGCAGCCCGGCTGCCGACGCGCTGCCCCTGCCGCCGCCCAGTGTTTTGAGTAGGCCTGCCGGCCCGCCCACTCTCTCTCCGGGGCCCGCGTGGGGGGTTGGGGGGGATGCCTCTGCCTCCGGGTCCCTTTCATTGTATGGGGGAGCCTAGGGAGCCACGCGAGATGCTCGCCATCTTTAATCGGGGCACGGAACCGGACGGCGCCTGCCCGCCCGCACACCCTCCCCCGCTGCCTGGCCCTCCTGCACTTCTTGGCAGCCCCCCTTGGCCCGCCTCTCTCGGGCTCGAAAGTGGGGTCTAGAGCCGGGGTCTGCCTCGGGGGCTCCAGCCCTGGGAGAGGCTGCACAGTCATGCAGCGGAGCAGGGGGGGAGGGGGAAGCTGGGCAGGGCTGGGCCGGGCTGTGTTGTGGTGGAGAGAGGAGGGGACGTGGGGCACCACGGACTGGGGACGGTGCCCGGCCCGAGGGCAAAGGGGCTCTCCTGTTTGCGGTTAAACTTCTGCTGCTTGAAGGGGGTTGCTGCTGTGCGGAGAACCTCTTCCTCAGCAGGGCACTTTGACTAACTCTGAATTGGAGGAGCTTCTGCGTGGAGTTTAGGCTAGGAATCCTCTTTGGCAGTTGTGGGTGCATTGTTTATCTCCTTGTAACTAGCCATAGTCTCCTTTGATGCCTCTTTTTTAAAGGGAAACTATCTAGGGGATCCCTAGTAGCTTTTTCTTAACGCAAAACATTTTATCACCATACCTTATTCTTTAGGCAACTGGAGCAAGAAGTTGTAATAATGTCTAAGGTATCCTTAGGGCAAAACTTCAGTGGTCTTGCCAAAGGAGATGTTTTGTTTTGATCTTAGCAGCATTATTGTAGTTAGGGTTAGGAAAGTGCTACACACACACACACACACACACACACACACACACACACACACACACACAATATTTTGTGTCGAAATTCTGGATTTAGAAAAGTGAATCACTTTTTGAATCACTTGGTACTTGGAAACATTTGAGCCATAACATCGAAGATCCGCAGTGAAATATATATATATATATATATAGAAAAGATGTTTCACCCCAAAAGAACGAACAACAGAGAATTTCTGGACCTTTTAAGCTTTTGATTTAAGCTGCTGCTTTTTTTTTTTTTTTTTAACTATATACTTCGGACCTTTTACCCAAACAATACATACAAAAACTGAATTTCTGGAGCTTTCGGCTTAACTTAGGCTCCTGATTTGGGGGGGAGAGGAGCTATCTGCTTTTATTTATTTTTTTTTATTTAAGATTTTGCATTTATATATAGCACGATATGAATTCACTGAGAGTTTGAAACCATATTAGTCTGGTCACACGTGGTAGCTTCTTGTTTTAGAACATTGTTCCAAACCTGTTTTTAAAAAGTGACTTGTTTTTTCTGCACATGTCAATCATATACTCTTATTTTCTTAGGGTGTGAAATTTGGTTGTAGATTTAAGTCAGCATAAATGTACTATGTTATAAATTCCCTTTTGACTTACATAGGTTTGTCAAGGAAATTTGCAGAAACTTGTTTTTGACATGGCAAGATTTTTAAAAAGAAAAATACTTTGAAAACAGTATGCTTTTTTTCAAAACTCATACTATAAAGGTCATACTAAAGACAAAATGACAAGATATTTTCATGTTAGTGACACTGGTCGAAAAGAAATCTTAACAGAATGTGTAGTTAGTTACTAGTTTGACAAAATAGAAGAAATAAATATTAAATTTTAAATATTCTGAATTCTGTTTCCGAAACTTTAATGGTTTGAGGTAATACTTATTGCTGTTTCCCCTGTTAATAGCTTGTTGGTGATAATTGGATACTAAATGAGAAGAGATGTCTTTTCAGATTTTAAAGAAATGAAATAAACTGCTTCATTTTTTCACATATGCTGTATAGATGGTAGTAGTGAATGAAGCAGGGACCAGATGAACAGTTTCATTGTGCCCAAAGCAGTAACTTAGAGTGGGAATCATCCATGTTTGATTAAATTATATATAAGGTAGACTACTGAGGTGTTCATTGAGTACTTTCTTTTTAACACCAGTAAAGGACTTCATGCCATTTTGTGTCAAGCAGCTTGTTCTAAAAAGTAGGTACTTTTTTCAGTTTACTTATCAAGTGCTACTTTTTAACCATGCCCATAAGAAAACCAAAATGCTGTCACATGATATAGAATTACATCAATATTAATAGTTGGAAATATATTGAGAATTCAGAGATATGGACATTGGAGTGTCTTGTTAGTAAATCTATCTCTGGAATTAAATTCCAATAAACTTGAAATGCTGTTCCTTAAGGTGTTACAGGGTCATTAAGAAAGCATAGCAAATCCTAGACTTTTTTTCTTTCTCCAGAGTTCATTTTACTACTGTTTACTTATTCTAAATAAGTAAGAAACAAGTTCTCCTGGGATTGAGTGAAAAAGCAACTAATACTTGGAATCAAAACACCTGGGGTGGGACACTACACTCACTAACTGGGAAGGTTGATTTGGGGGAAAAGTAAGCCTCCCTGACAGACTTGTGTTAATGTAGCATCATACATGGACTACCTACTCACAGGAATTTTGTTCTGTTTTGCTTTTTTTTTTAAAAGAATTTGCTTTGTAAAAACTGTAAAATGCTAATAAGTGCAAGCTTCTATTTAATTGGGCTTTTTTTTTTTGCAATTTTTCCTCTGCAAAGGAATGTTTGTATTGAGAAATCACAAAATTAACCAAAATATTGAAGAACAAATTCAAATTTTTTACATCCTGAAAGAATATGCTTTAAGAGTTTATAGAACTTCTTGAGGAAATTTGTTTTGAATGTTTTTCTGGAAGACTGGTACCTTTGGGGGGGAGGGAGCTTCAATTATAAAACATCCTCAGATATGAAGATAGAAAGATGTTCTCTTTCATTTAAGGGGAAAAAAAAACAAAATCTTTGTTTGCTTAGTTAGTAGATGGCATATAGTAAGCACTTAATACTTTATCCCTCTTTATACATTTTGGATTTTAGGTACTTAGGAAATCATTCTATCATCCAACAGTTGTAGAAGTGTGCCTTAAGAGAGACGCAACTTTATTATTGTAGGACTTAACTTAGAATGGAATTGTAGTTTTTCCCTTTGAGAGTTTTTCAAGGCATTGTGTGTATGAAAGGGGATTTAGAGAGTCACAGGTAATAAATAGATTTACATATAGAAGAAATCTTACTGGATATCTAGTTAAAATCTTTAATTTTACAGATAAAACTAAGACCCCTAAGAAGTACTTAACATAACTTGCCTAGTTTTAGGTAACAGATCTGGGATTGGGACTCAGGACTTCTGACTGTACTATGCATACTTCCTGAAGACTGTCTGACAAGATGCTATAATCTGCACTAGTAGTATATTATTAAAACTCATGTTTGGTGTCCTTGTAAGAGGAGTCTTGCTTCTAGGAAAGGAAAGGGTCAAAGGAAATTAGATAGGTTGGTTGGGTTTCTCTATCAGGAGGGAAAGTTTAGCTGTCCCTCTCAATTGTACCTCGTTTCAAGGAATTGAATTTTGTTTTTATTTTGTTAAACTTAATCATTATTTTTATTATCCTAAATTTCTAAGATAGGTTTTTAAATTTTCTATTGACTATAAAAGCATTTAGAATTTTTTGAGGAGGACTTGTGACGAAGAATAACAGAAGGATGGAACATGGTAGAAGTAGATTTCACATTTGGGCTAATTAGCTCCCTCTGCTACTATCCATGATATAAAACTAATGTAAAGACATCATGTGGCTTAGGGAAACTAAGCTTTGAATATACAGCTTTGAAGGGGCAATATTACTTAGTACTATTAATGTGTAGTTTAGAAATTAACTTGGCAAATTTTATTAAAGAACCTTAATTCTTCTTTAGGGTATTAAGTCAGTAACCATTTGGTAAATTTTTAAATAAACTAAACAAAAATAATTCTACCTCCTTGTTTGAAACAGTTTTTCTTCCTCTTTCTTTCCTTCCCCGATCTCAATTATATGTGTTTTGTGTTTTTTTTTAAGTTATTCAAGTTTCCCAGCCAATGGTAGGAAAGATTAGATTTTTTTCCCATACCTCATCTTGGATCTAAATGCATTTCCAATTATTGCTTTTTTATTCATTGCCCCTCAAAGTGTCTTGCTTTAACAAATGTAAGTAATTCTCTCCCTTTTATTCACTTGTGTCTTTTAAATGTTGGTATCATCTCTCTTGTAAGGTAAATGCTAAAGTAGTTGAAGGAGCTTTCATTTAACTTTTGGGCAGTGCTTGAACAAATAAGTGCCTACTACTTTTAAGTTATAAACAGACACTAACTGGGAAATTGGAAACAGAGTCCAGAAAACATTGAACAATTTCTGTATTGTTTCATAATTTAAAAAATTTCCATCGTTGAAAAATTATCTTTTTATAGAAGAAATAAAGCTTTTTCCTTCCAAGTGTGTGTTCCATCAATTTGTCTAGAAAAAGTAATTTTTAATTAAACTTCAGATTTACATGAGTTGATAAATCCAAAGTCTACAATTAGACCAGATTTTAAAAAATCTGGCTATAACATAAGCATGTAAGGAATTGATAATTACTCCCCCAAGTACTTTTGCTGGATTTTAGTTGTGATGATCATTGTCATCAGATTCCATCATTGCTGACACTTGGAACTGTGGAAGGAAATACAAAAGTTTTGTGTATATTTTAAACCAACTTGTTTTATAAAAATTGACAGTGTATTTGGACATTCTTATAAACAAGATAAGCCCAACACATTAGGTCTTATAGTAAAATCTAGTTTTAAAATACTTTGCCATGGATTCAGTTATTGTACAGGATTGTATTAGAAGTCATCAGTGCATAAGTTATCCATCTCTTGTAAATCTGTTATCTTAAAATCTAAGTATTATACCTTTCACCATAACAAGGATTCACTCTAGTGTGAATTTCACGGCTCCCATAGTTTTGGTAAATTTCTGAGCTGTCAAGCAAATTCACTAATTTATTCTAAAAGTCTTGGAGTCATCTGGCTTTTCTATGATCTCCAGTCAGTCCCTATGTCTTAAACATTCTTCCTTTCTGAACTATATACTTTCCATTTCTGGCACCTCAGCTTCTAGTTCCTTTTCTCTAGTCCAAGGGTGCTTCATATAGGATCTCTAATTTTTAAAAGAATAATTATCCTTGATAATTACTTTAATATAATTGATTTCCTTTGTAATCCTGTGTGTTTTATGTAGTTAGAAATGTGATACTGAAAGTCCACAGGCTTTTTCAGACTGCCTGAGAGATCCATGTACAACACCAAACATTAAGAATCCTTGCTATAATCTATCTTTGACATAATGCAAAATTAGTTTTAATAGCTCACCTTCCCCCCACCCACCCCCATCTCCTGAGATTATAGACCCAAATCTAAACTAGCATTCAGGGCTTTTAATGTTTCCAACATTTTTTTTTCCAGCATTATCTAACACTTTTCCTCAAAATTGCACCTGTGTTCTGTAAAACTGTATTCATCTTCATTTTTTTCTTTCTCTCTTTCATTCCCTCCCTTTACATAGATTTACCCTTCCATTTCTACTCTAGCTTTGATGAGACCCATGTCAGTTGAGAGCTACTATAAAATGTCAATGTAAAGCCTTTCCTTTTCCAGTTTGAAGTCTTCCTTAAAATCTCTTTTTAACCTTGCATTTCACATCCCCCACCCAAAAGAAAATGGTGTTCCTTTTACCTTAACTAATATAAGATCATAGTTCTAGAATTGGTAGGGACCTTTATATATAGTCTACCTCCTCATTTTACAACCCAGAGGTGAAGTGACTTAGTTGGTCCCAGGTCACATACAGTAATAGTATATGAAAGAGTATGATCCTATGACTTCATATTTTTGTGCTTTGCTCTTGTCTGTCATACTTAAGCAGCACAATATAGCGGGGGGGGGGGGGGGGGGGAACTGCTGCTTAACTATCTATCTTTGAGCAGGAATCTTTGAGCAGGTCAAGCCTTCTCTGTAAAATGTGTGGGGTGGGTCTTTTCCAGCTCTAAATCTGTGATCCTGTGATAATTCTTTGTACCACTTCATAGCACTTACATTGCTATTTGTATACTTGTATTTAGAGGGTGGGCATCTTATTCATCTTTGTATTCTTGTAACATCCACCATAGTGTCTTTTTTTACTTCAGTTTTTTTCTCAGTAATGTCAGATTTCCACTAGGTGTGTGACCTTAGGCAAACACTTAACCTTTCTGGGTCTCTCTTTCTTTCTTATCCCTTAATTGAAGGGGTTAGTCTGGATGAACTTGACAGTCCCTTCTAGCTCTTATTCTTAGTGTATTGAATTGAATTAAGTTAGCCAGTAGATAATATACTTTATGCTCTTAAGATTCTTATAACATGATGTGAAAATAAGATGATACCATGTAGGGTTAAGATATTTTAAATAGAAAAAGCATTTATTAGGCACTTAACTATGTTTCAGACACTACTTTTTTTGTCTTAGTGCCAAATTCAGGTGGTTTGTCTTTTCAGTTTTCAGGCTATTTAATTCAAGTTACTGGAGAGGTCTTTTTTCAAGATGAAAGTTAAAGTCAGTTTTCCCAAAGTTGTTCTAATCACTCCTAATTTCCTAGTTAATGAAATTGCTATATATTTTTAAAGCTGTAGGTCATTTCTTTGTTCTTTTTGTTATTGTTTCAATATTATGGGATAACATGTAGCTTGTGTATCTGAAGTGACATCTAGTGCACAACTCCTCTTAGGATGACAAATTTGTAACAAGGTAATTCCTGTCATTCTACAGTTACAGGTTTAAATATAAAATCATGTTGCTTCCCAAACCTATTTGGAATAGAAATCTAGCAATGTGGAGGTGGGAGGAATATTTAAATCTTACTCATTTTCTTTGATTTGTATATGTGAATGATGCACATTTTTTGTCTTGCTTTGTTAAAAGACTGCTTGAACCTTTATTCTGGGGCTGAAAGAAGCCCATTTTTATATTTGGAGAATTGGTGGTTTTAGAGTTGGAAAGCTCCTAGGAATTATCTTGTCGAATTGCTTCCATTTTATTGTTGAAGAAACTGAGACTCAAAGCAGTTAAGTAGCCTGCCTAAGGTCACACAGGTGTTTTCTGACTCCAAATCTAGTATTCCAGCTATAGCAATATTGCTATTTAAAATAATTTTAGCATATCTGACATATATTCTAGAGTTACAAAAGCCAAGTTAAAATTTTGTTTTCAACCCATCTGTATCTTCAGTGTAATATTAAGAAGAAAATTAATAAAAGTAAAATGGAGTAAAGCTTGGATAAACATAAAGGAAGAACCTATAATTCTTCAAAAATGTACTGTATTATTTCATAGTCATAGACTCAATTGGAATAATAATTTGAATTTAGAACAGGAGGCAGAATGTTTCAAGTTTACTTCAGTAGATATGGTTGATAAAACACTAAAAAAGTTAGGAAGTATTTGATAGCTGTATGTTAAACAAGTCACTTAACCTCTCTGAGGCTCAATTTACTATTTTGTAAAACATGGGTAATACTTCACAGGGTTGTTGTATGCATCAAATGAGCTAATGTGAAATAATTTATGAACCTTAAAATGTTGGCTGTTTTTATTTACAAGACCCCACATGAATTGAAGCAGTAAGTAGACATACTTTTAAGCTACTTAGTTCTTATAAAATATTTAGTTTAATGCCAAATTCTTACTTTCATCTAGGCATAGATTTAAAAAAAATTTTTTTTAACATTCTTTTTTTACCCTTATATTCTGTCTTATTAACAACCCTAAGACAGAAGGGCAAGGGCTTGCAAAAGGGATTAAATGCCTTGCTCAGGGTCACATAGCTAGGAAGTGTCTGAGATAAGATTTGAACCCAAGGCCTCCTAACTTCAGGTCTGCTGCTCTATCCACTATGTCACCAAGCTGCTCCTTAACATTCATTATTTTTTAAATCCTTACCTTCCATCTTAGAATCAATACTGTGTATTGGTTCCAAGGCAGAAGAGTAGTAAGGGCTCAGCAGTGGGGGTTAAGTGACTTGCCTAGCCAGGAAGTATCTGATCCCAAATTTGAACCCAGGACTTCCTATCCTTAGACCTGGCTTACAACCCACTGAGTTACTAGCAGCCTTCCCTTAACAATCATTTAAAAATAATTTTCAGTTCCATATTCTTTTCTTCCTTTTAGCCACACCCAATAATAAGGCTAGTACTGATACCTATTATATATGTAAAGTTTTGCAAAAGCATTGCCATATTAGCTATATAGATCTCTTTGAAAGTGACCAGCTTCTGTTGAGTTTCCTTACTTTTAGATCATTATTCTTTATTTTTTTTTAATTAAAAAATTTTTTCTTAGGAAAATTTCCCATGGTTACATGATTCATGTTCTTACTTACCCCTTCACCCCTCCCAAACACTTCCCCCCCATAGCCAACGAACATTTCCACTGGATTAAACATGTGTCATCAATCAAGACTTAATTACATATTATTGATAGTTACATTAGTGTAATCCTTTAGAGTCTACATCCCCAATCATGTCCATATCAACCCATGTGTTCAAGCAGTTGTTTTTCTTCTGTGTTTCCACTTCTGTAGTTCTTCCACCGAATGTGGGTAGTAGCGTTCTTTTCCAGAAGTCCCTCAGAATTGTCCTGAATCATTGCACTGCTGCTAGTACAGAAGTCCATTACATTCGATTTTACCACAGTGTATTATTAGGTCATTATTCTAAATAGAAACCAAATCTCAGAAGGACCAATAGAAGAAGAAAAAAAAGTCAAAGATTTGGAAGATTTTATAGGTTCCAGCTAATAGACCAGGCCCTTATTAGGTATGTTCTTTATTGGGTTTGTGGATAGATTTTGTGGTTGTCCCATGAACTTGGGAAAAGTTTATATCTGTATTTACACTAACTTCTAACTGAAATTCTTCATTTCCATTAATTGTGTAGGCAACAGGCAACAGCTATATTAGGCTTCACCTGACTGTCAAAAAAAAAGGATGATGACCAAAGAAAAAGGTTAAGAAACCCTTTTTCTAGAAGCAGTTGTTTTTTAATTATGGTACTGTGGTGTACTTTTTGCAAGAATAGATACTATAAAAAAAAATCAAAGGAGTAGGTAGAAACAGTGAAGAACAAAGTTTAAAGATGAATGAATACATCGATAGAACCTTTATGAATGAATGAGCCTAGCATCTTTTGTCTTTATTTTTTAATTGTTAGAAAGCATTAGGAAAGAACCTTAATGATTTGTCTATCTACATGATTTCTCTTAAGTCTTTTAAGAAGCACTGCTGCTTTTTTCTCTCTTTTCCCCACTAACCTTCCATTTCTCTAAAGTGCTAAACCTTTATTTAAGTTTTGGACCTTGACATGCATATGATTTTGGAAAACTACTTAATAACTATGCCACAGACATAGTGACACCCCTTATGTATAAATACTTAGAACAGGGTTTTGCTTTGTTTTGTTTTTAAGCAGAGAACTGAAAACCAAAGGGGTGACCATCAGTTGGAAGGGTAGAACAAAATTGTGGTATATGTAGGCAGTGGATTATTAATGTGAAATGTAAGAAATGATGACAAAAAGACGAATGTGGCAAGGCTTTTATGTCTCAAAAAGTAAAGTTGGCAGAACTTTTTACAAAACAGTTTACAAAAGTACAACAGTTGTCAAGAAAAAACAACTTTGAAAAGAGTTAAGAACTCTGGCCTTATGTCTTCAGTGGACCTACAGTGAAGTATGTTACTCATCTCCTGACACATCTCTGGGTTCAGGAAAAAAAAAAAAAGGTAGACTACATAGATTCATTCTTCTTGTCTAGATGTATTTGTTAAAAGGGGAGAGCAGAGAAGGTGGTAATAGGGTTCTTCCCCCTTCCATCCCCACTATTGTTAATGAAGTATTAAAAATGCATGGGCAATTTGTTACATACTCAAAAGGGAAGGAATGATCTATATATAATAGAGATGTGCAATTTTTTATGTAACCATCTTACTCTGTTCTATATGTCTGGAAATACTTTTATTTGGTGTTGATTTCAGGAATATTTTTAAGAGTTCATGGTTCATCACTTCTTTGAAAATAATAAAGTGATTCCCAATCAAAGCAGATTGGGGGCCACTAATATAAGACTAATATGTGGCCTTACTGTCATAGGAAAGTAAGGAATCAGATGTTCCATTTTTTTTTTTTTTCCAAAAAACGTGCTGATGGGGCAATTGGTGGTAGAGTGCCAGACCTGGAGTCTGAAGACCTGGGTTCACATCTGACCTCACTTTCTATCTGTGCAGCCCTGGGCAAGTCACTTAACCTCAATTGCCTAGGCTGTGGTCTTCTGTTTCAGAGTTGTTACTGGGACAGAAGGTAAAAGCAATCCACTCATTTATTTATTTATTTGTTCATTTATTTGCTCATTTATTTTTTTGTTTGTTTGAATTTTTATTTTGAATATTTTCCCATAGTTACATATTTCATGTTCTTTTCCTCTCCCTCAAGCCTCCCTAACCCCGCTTAGCTGATGCTCAATTCCACTGGGTTTTACATGTATCATTGATAAAGACCTAATTCCATATTATTGATAGTTGGACTAGAGTTATCATTTAGTTTCTACATCCCCAATAATATACCCAACAGCTTGTGTTCAAGCAGTTGTTTTTCCTCTGCGTTTCTCCTCCCACAGTTCTTCCTCTGAATGTGGCTCATAAGTCCCTCAGCCTTGCTCTGGATCCTTGCATTGCTGCTAGTAGAGAAGTCCATTACATTCAGTTTTACCACTGTGTATCAGTCTCTGTATACAACATTCTCCTGGATCTGCTTCTTTCCCTCTGCATCAATTCCTGGAGATCTTTCCAGTTCGCATGGAATTCCTCCAGTTCATTATTCCTTTGAGCACAATAGTATTCCATCACCAACAGATACCACAATTTGTTCAGCCATTCCCCAATTGAAGGACATTCTCTCATTTTCCAAGTTTTTGCCACCACAAAGAATGAGGCTGTAAATATTTTTGTACAAGTCTTTTTCCTTATTATCTCTTTGGGGTATAGGCCAAGCAGTGCTATGGCTGGAGAAGATAAAAAATTTAAAAACAAACCCTTTTTTAATTCAAAAAATGTTATTTAGTTAATTTAGAATATTTTTCCATGATTTATGTGATTCATGTTCTTTCCCTCCCCTCCTCCCACCCCCCTCCTGTAACCACCGAGCAATTCCCACTGGGTTTTACATGTGTCATTGATCAAGACTTATTTCTGTATTGTTAATATTTGCATTAGGGTGATCCCTTAAGAGTCTACATCCCCAACCATACCCCCATTGACCCATGTGATCAATCAGTTGTTTTTCTTCTGTATTCTTTTTCTGGATGTGGATAGCGTTCTTTCTCATAAGTTCCTCAGAATTGTCCTGGACTATTGCATTGCTGCCAGTAGAGAAGTCCATTACATTCAGTTGTGCCACAGTGTATCTATCTCTGTGTATAAGGTTCTCCTGGTTCTGCTCCTTTCACTCTGCATGAATTCCTGGAGGTTGTTCCAGTTCACATTGAATTTCTCCAGTTCATTATTCCTTTGAGCTCAATAGTATTCCATCACCAACAGATACCACAATTTGTTCAGCCCTTCCCCTCATTTTCCAATTTTTTGCCACCACAAAGAGCGAGACTATAAATATTTTTGTATAAGTAAAACAAATTTTTTAAATTAAGAAAGTTGATTGATTTAAATTAATTTCCTTCCACATAAAATAAGCAAATTCAGTAACTCAAAAATATTGCTCAAAATTAAGCATCTTCCTGGGTATGTGTTAATAAAAGTATCCCTAGAACATTAACAAAAAAAACTCTGATTTGATTTGATTTATTTTTATTTTATTTTATTTTATTTATTTGTTTATTTTTAGTGTTGGTCACTAAAAGATACAAGGATATTGAAAATGATGTGCATAAATATGTAATAAAATTTGTGTAGGCTTGTGTGAAATTACTCATCCATTTTGGTTTGAGTTTTACACACACATTAACCATATTAATTGGTTTGCCTCAGGAAAAAATTGGCTATTTCTGGAATTTTTAAGATATTTAAGTATAAGAGATACTTACTTTTCTTGTTATTCCTTCTAACACTTGAACTATTTTGAAAAATCATTCCTTTCCCAGCATGTCCTCCATTAAAGGAAAGAAAAAGCTATCACATTTGTACACATTTTTGCTTTCATTTTTTTAGATGGAGGAGGGATGTGTGTTAAAAACTCTGTTCTGGGAAACCAAGATAGTTAATTGCAATTAATGAATTCATTTGCTTTTTGGTGGTGTTTTTCAATTTCAGTATTTTATTCCTTACATGTTTTATTCTTTTGGTTCTGCTTTCTCTCTAATCTGCATCACTTAACTGTTTCTCTATATTCCACATATTTCTTTTTTTCCTTACAACACAATCATATCCCACTATTCATGTACCACATTTTGGTCAGCCATTCTCTAAAATAGATGGGCACCTACTTTGTTTTGAGGATTTTTTTGTAGGTTTCTTTGCTACAAGAAAGTGCAGCTAGCAATATTTTGTTACATTTGGAAACTTTTGGTAGAGTCGAATTGGGGACGGGGCTATTGGGAGTGGTGTTTGCCCAGTAGAAAGACTTATTTAATAGGTTAATGATTTCTCTTAAATAATTCCTTATTTTACATATTGGTTGTGCCAATTTGCAGCTTCACTAATTTTTGTTTGTATTTTAACATCTTTGTCGATTTGTAAAGTGACATCTTGATGTTTTGATTGGCATTTTTCTTATTAGTGATTTGAAGTATTTTTATGATTGTTTATAATGATTTGCATTTATTCGTTGAAAAACTTTTTATATTTTTTGATCACTGGAGAGTGGTTCTGGTTTTCACATTTTTCTTTGATCTCACCTATTTTAAAAGCTTGGTACTTCCAATCAAAACTCTTATCTCCACTCCCAACCTCTTCTAAATTAAGCACCTCAGTTGGAGCACAATTAAAACTGAATTCTTTTGCTCCTCTCTGCCTACTTTATACTTGCTGAAGATGCCACCTTATCATGTCAGTTTGTAACTCTTAAATCCTTTGTGACTCTTAGAACAAGCCCTTAATCCTCCTTTCCTCTAGTCAATCAAGTTGTCAAGTTCTGCTGATCCTGTTTTCAATATTTCTTGCATCTGACCCCATCTTTTGCTATTATTACTGTGTTAATTCAAGCCCTTTCTCTTACCACATCTGTAATAGCCTCCTAATTAGTCTCTTTGCTACTAGTTTTCAATCTGTCACACAGATTCCAAAGATTTTCCTAATGTACTCTTTATCACTTGACTTTTTGATTCCAAGATTTTGATATCTTTTGTCCATGGAATAAAATACAAAAATCTTAACTGACAGCAGTCTTCTTCCAATCTCCTTTTTGCCATCTGCCTTTTTTGCCTCTTTACTGTATGCCCTGGCTAACCCATGCTACTGGATTCCAACCTACCTTCTATTTCCAAAAATTGTTCTCCTTAGCTATTGAAATCTCAGGACACTCAGATGATACCTTTTTTCATAGTTTTCCTTAGGTCCCTGAGTACCTCCACCATTTATAAGTGTTCCTTCTCTGTCTTACGTTCCTACTTTTAAAATTCATTTTAGTTATTTACAAACTAGATTATAAACCCCTAATGAGTTTAAAAGCCAGAATCAAAAGGAAACATTTAAATATGAAAAATTATACATTTAAAACTTCAGTAACCTGCATGAAATCTCTTTAATAATACAGGGTGTCACAAAAGTCTTACTAGTTTTTTAAGCCATTAAAAAATTTAAATTGCTTTAAGGATTTTGGGACACTGTATATGTTTAATTATTTAACTATGCCCAAATGTCAGTCTTCTTTATTTAGTTTTTAAATCTTAGAATTTTAACATTGAAATGGGCTTTAAGAAAGGACCTTACTGTGCATATAGGATCTTACTGCATATAGGCCAGGTGTTTGATTATCTCTTGGTGAGCTATGTAGATACTGTAAGTAGATTAATATTACGAACTGATCTGAATTATTAAAGAGGAGGTATGTTCATTTCCTACATCAAGAGAAAAAAACTAACACGAAATTTGCCTGGTAGACCTAAGTATACATCATTGATAATAATACCTGGCATCTAGTATGTTGTCTTCAAATTCACAAGATACATACAACTTAGACACTTAATGCCATAGAAATGTATAACAGGTAAATTTTATCTTCAGCATTTATCTCTGAATATTGTAGAACATTTAGTAGCAAAAGCCATTTGTCCAGAATGTTGTAGGAATTTGAGGGGCAGTTTATGCTATATCCAATTTATAATTTATCCTTTGAGAGATTTGGAGATCAAATCCAGTAACTTTAGTTTATGCAGTTAATGTTTACTTTAAAACCAGAAATTGGTGTCTCAATAATTTGGCTTTGTTTTATGGTGGCTAAATAGAGTTCTGAATGTTTTTTAGCAAATGGGGCAACATGGATAGCAATCAGGCAAAGATGGAAAGACCGCCAAGACTAGATTTGAGCCTCTAGTTCATCTACTTACTAGATTCAGCCCTCTTAGAGGGAGATTGACTCACTCTCTAAAAGCCAATTTCATCTCTGAAATTTTTTAATGTGATTTGCATTTTGTAGATTATTATAAACCTAACCACTGCAAACATAGATATTCAAATATACAAATAAAATTGTGTGGAACCATAAATTAGGTTATTTACAAATTTATTTATAATTTTTAAGAATGTGTAAATTGAGATTTTACTGCTAAGCACATGCTTCAGTAATAAAAAAAAAAAGGCCCTATATCACCAAATTCTTAAAAAAAATTTTTATTTTTTACCAATTACATATAAATTTCCACACAAGTTTCCTTCAGTTTTATGATTGAATTTATCTACCTCCCTTTCTCTTCCCCTTCCCATGCTGGCAGGTATTTCTATCTGGGTTATACTTGTATTATCATGCAAAACATTTCCATATTGTTCATTTTCATGAATAAACTTATAAAACCAAAACCCTGAAAGATAAACCCAAATAAACAAATGAAAAATGATATACTTTGATCTGCATTCTGACTCCCAACAGTTCTTTCATTGGAGGTGGATAGTATTCTTTGTCATAAGTTCCTTAATATCGTCCTGAATCATTGTGTTATAGTAGCTAAGTCTATCACAGTTAATCATTCCACAATATTGTTATTACTGTATATGGTGTTTTCCTGGTTCTGCTTATTCCACTCTTCATCAGGCCATGAAGGTCTTTCTAAAATCATCTTTTTCATCATTTCTTACTGCAGAGTAGTATTCCATCACCATTGTATACCCATAGTTTACTCAGCTATTCCCTAATTAATAGACATCTCTTTAATTTCCAATTCTTTGCCACCACAAAAAGAGCAGCTATAAATATTTTTGTACAAGTAGGTCCTTTTCCCTTTTTTTAATCTCTCTGAGATATAGACTTACTGGATCAAAGGGTATGCATTGTTTTATAGCCTTATGGTCATAATTCCAAATTGCCCTGCAGAACTGGTTGGATCAGTTCACACAGCTTCAGCACCCAGCAATGCATTAGTGTCTCACATCTCCTCCAATATTTATCATTTTCCTTTACTATCATATTGGCCAATCTGATAGGTGGTACCTCAGAATTGTTTTAATTTCATTTCTCTAATCAAGAGGGATTTAGAACATTTTTTCTTGTGATTGTTGATAGCTTTGATTTCTTCATTTGAAAACTGCTTATTCGTATCCTTTGACCATTTGTCAATCAGGGAATGACTTGGATTCTTATAAAGTTGATTTAGTTCTTTATATATTTGAGAAATGAGACCTTTATCAGAGAAATTTGTTATAAAATTTTCCAGTTTCCCTTCTAATCTTGGTTGCATTGGTTTTGTTTGTACAAAACCTTTTTAATTTAATATAATCAAAATTATTCATTTTACATCTTGTAATGTTCTCTATGTCTTATTTGGTTATAAATTATTCCCTTTTCCATAGATCTGACAGGTAAACTGTTCTATGTTCCCCTAATTTACTTATATCACTCTTTAGGTTTAAATCATATACCCATTTTGACTTTATCATGGTATAGGATATCACCAAAATATTTATAGAAATAAAGATACCCATTTGAGGGGAATGACTAAACAAGTTATAGTTTTTGAAGGTAATAAATATCGCTATTATTTTTAAACTTATGAATATAGAAATCAAGCACTTATTTAATACCCACTATGTCTCAGTCCCTGTGCTAGACACTGGGGACACAGATTTGAGAAACTTAACAATTGCTATTGAGTTGTTTGTATTCAGTCAAGAAGTATATACATGATATAAACTTAGGGACTGAGCCTAGTCCTGTTATTTCATGTATATAAGATGAATTCCTAGGTCTTGTGGAAACTTCCTCTGCCAATGTAGATTGGCACCTTCTCTGCAACTTAACAGTCACTATGATTCAATGATTTGCCAAGAGTCACGTGCCCAGTATGTCAGTCTGGCCAATACTGACTGTACCCCACTATATCATAGTGTATATATAGTATATATATACGAGGCATATATGTGTTAATAACATTTCATATATAAACATTCTTTCAATTAGGAGGAAGAACTTGCATCAGTATGAATCAAGAAAGGCTTCATTTATAGAGATAGTCCTGAGCTGCACTTTGAAGAGGAATAGTGTATTGAGTCTGGAAAGATAGGTTGGGTCCAGGCTATGAATGACTAAAAGCCAAATAAAGGAGTTTGTGTAGTTTATTGAGTAGAGGAGTTAACATAGACATATGTATGCTTAAGGAAGACATTTCAGTAGTTCAGGTGAGAGGTGATGGGGGCCCAAACAAACGTGGTAGTTGTGAAAGGGTCAATTATGTAGATGTGGATGCAGCAATAGAAAGATTTGGCAACTGATCAGGGTGTGTAGGATAAGAGGAGGAGAAAAGGATAATGTTGAGGATGTGAACTTTCAAAGATTGAAAGAATTTTGTTACCTTCAACAGATAGAGGGAAGAAGAGGGTTAGATTTGAAAGAAAATGTTCTATTATGAACATACAGAGTATGACATAGCTCCAACATATCTGGTTTGGCCTTTCCAATAAGCATTTTGGGGGTTTGAGGCTGAAACTTGGAGAAGCTAGGGCTGGCCAGATACATAGATCCATGACTCCTCATCTACCAGAGATAATTAAACCCATGAGAGCTGATAAAGTTACCTGGAGAGCATAGAGAGAAGGAATGAAGGCTCATACAGAGCTTTGGGAAACATGACAGTAGATAGAGGACATCCTATAAAATTTGGGAGCAGTTTCAGGCAGATTTTTAAAGGTGAGGAAATGAGTAAGAGGAGAGAAAGTGCTTACAGCTGTTTTTGCTTCAAAAAGGAGGAAGGTTATGGAATACTAGCTTGAGTTTGGTGGTATGGTCTTATAAAGGTTTTATTTTTTAATGGGTGAGGAAGATTTATAGGAAAGAAACTGATAGATAACTACAGATTGAAAATTAGAGGGGTAGATATCTCATTCTGAGACTGGAGGCTCTGAAAAGAGAATGAGAGAAGAAAAAAACATTTGCATCCAATAACTTCAATTTCCTCAATAAAGTAAGAGTCAGGTCCTTAGCTAAAAGAGGAGTGTGACAGGGAAGAATAAAAGGAGTGCTGCATTGAAGGTCCTTTTGAGGTTAGATAATGTAAATTTGTTGGCATGGGAAGACTTCTGCACTAATACAAAAGTTAAATTAAAGTATACACACTCCCTGGAACAAATGGAAAGTACAGCAAAATAATGTTATAAAATTGAGATGACCAAACTTGGCCATTAAGTGCCATCCTACGCTGTCCCCTGTCCACCCCCCGCCCCCCCACCTGGTTCAAATATGGCATTTACTTCTTAGCTGTGTAACCTTGCTTAAATCATTTAAGCCCCACTTCCTAGCCCTTACTATTGTTCTACCTTATAACCCATACACAGCATTAATTGTAAGAATGAAGGTAAAGGTATAAAAAAAGATATTAGGTAAAAAATGAAGGTAAACAACAGATTTGCCCTGTGTAGCAGTGAGTTACAGATATCATTTTCCATGTAGTAATGTAATCAATTTGACCTTAATGAAGCCCTTAAAAATTTTCCCCCACTTTCTTGTTTACCTTTTTATGGTTCTCTTGAATTTTGTATTTGGGCGTCAGATTTTCCATTTAGTTCTGGTCTTTTCTTTAGGAATGCTTGGAAACCTTCTATTTTATTAAATGCTCATACTTTCCTCTGAAAGTATAGAGTCACTTTTTTTTTTTGTTTTTGTTTTTGTTTTTGTTTTTGTTTTTAAACCCTTGTACTTCGGTGTATTGTCTCATAGGTGGAAGATTGGTAAGGGTGGGCAATGGGGGTCAAGTGACTTGCCCAGGGTCACACAGCTGGAAGTGGCTGAGGCCTGGTTTGAACCTAGGACCTCCTGTCTCTAGGCCTGACTCTCACTCCACTGAGCTACCCAGCTGCCCGGTATAGAGTCACTTTTGATGAGTAGGTGATTCTTGGTTGTAGACTCAATTCTCTTGCCTTCCTGAATATCATATTCCAAGCCTTGAGGTCCTTTTGTGTTGGACGGCCCGATCCTATGTAATCCTTTATTTTATTTTATTTTATTTTATTTTATTTTATTTTATTTTATTTTATTTTATTTTATTTTTAAACCCTTAACTTCTGTGTATTGGCTCCTTGGTGGAAGAGTGGTAAGGGTGGGCAATGGGGGTCAAGTGACTTGCCCAGGGTCACACAGCTGGGAAGTGTCTGAGGCCAGATTTGAACCTAGGACCTCCCATCTCTGGGCCTGACTCAAATCCACTGAGCTACCCAGCTGCCCCCCCACCCCTTTTTATTTTCTTCCAGGCTTTTCAGGTAGACCAATAATTCTCAAATTGCCTCTCCTGGATCTATTTTCCAGGTCAATTGTCTTTTCAATGAGATATTTCATGTTTCCTACTATTTTTTCATTCTTTTGATTTTTTTTTTTTTAATTCTTGCTATCTAGTGAGATCATTAGCTTCTACTTACCCAATTCTAGTCTTCAAATACTGATTTTCAGCTATGATCTTTTGTTTTTTGATTTCCAGTTTGGTCTAGCCTGCTTTTCATGGCTTCTAGCAGGTCAATTCTGATCTCCAATTTGCTTGTTACTTCATTTGATTTCTGTGCCTCTTTTTCCATATGGGCAATTTTGTCTTTTAAACTGTTTTCTTTTTGTATTACTTTCATTTTTCCCTCCATATTTCTTCTATCTTTCTTACTTGATTCTTGAACTCCTTTTTGAGTTTCTTGAGAGCTTATGACCAATATCCTTTTTTTTTTTTTTGAAAGTTTGGATGAGTTTGCTTGTTTGTCACACTTTGCTGTTGCTTCTATATTTTGCTCTTTTTCTCCATTGAAATTATGTAGTGTCAAGATTTTTTTTTTTTTTTTTGGCTGTTGCTTATTCCTTTATTGCCACTAGTGGTTTGTGGTTCCTGCATGTTGGTGGTCATTGCTTTCTTCCTTGGTAGAAGAGTGGTAAGGGTGGGCAGTGGGGGTCAAGTGATTTGCCCAGGGTCACATAGCTGGGAAGTGTCTGAGGTCAGATTTGAACCTAGGACCTCCCTCCCGTCTCTAGGCCTGACTCTCAATCCACTGAACTACCCAGTTGCCCCCCTTTAATCGTAATTCTGAAATAGATTTGGTATATTCCAGCTAGAGACATTATTGTTGGTAGATAGGAGTTAGCATAAAAATAATTAGTGTTGCTAATTAAAACTAAGGAGCTATGAAATAAATGGTCATATGTAAACTTTTCTGTTTGAATTCTTAGTGTCATAAGTTATGCTATTTTCAGCTTGTTGTATTTATAATATACTTAGCATACAGTTTTGCTGTTGAAAGGCTTTTTTACCCTCTTCATTTGGTCTCTTTATCCTTGCTTTTGTCCTGGCACCTAAAGCATTAATTTTGATGGCCATTCTAAAAAACTGACACCTCAGTTCCAATGCCTTTTTTTCCCTTTTAATAAATATATTTGGGGCATGTAGGTAACTAAATGGAAAGATATCAGTGATTCTGGGTTCATATCTGTCCTCAGGTACTTCCTATCTATGTGACCTTGAGCATGTCACTTAACCTCATTTGCCTAGCCCTTACTGTTCTTCTGCTACCTTGGAACCAATACTAAGTATTGATTCTAATACAAAAGTATGAGTTTAAAAAAATAACATTCAATACAAAAAACTTGAATAAAATTGTAGTTAGTTTGAATATGCATTTCAAAAATCAAAGAAAAGCAAGAATGACCATGTTTTTATCTGAAAAGAAAACCAAATTGCAAAACATTGAAAGATACACAAGAACATTTTAATTTCATAATGGTAAATGACTAGCAAATTTATATTCTCAACAGCACTAGTTGAAAGGCATTCAAGTACGTAAATAGTACATAGAAAGCAGCCATTGGATCCAGAAAAACCTGACTGATTTCGAGTCTTGCCTCTGAGATTTTACACACACACACACACACACACACACACACACACACACTAGTTGTATCTCCATGTTGTTAGGCAACTCTCAAAGACTATTATGTTGCAGAGAAGGTGCTGACCTGTGTTTAATAGAAGTAGCCTGTGTTTAGTAGTAGTTCCTCATACCAGATAATTTACATAGGTCCAGCCCTTATTCCTATTCCATGTAGCAGAAACTCAACAAATTCATATAAAAATTAGCAGTAACATAAGAAGAAACAGACTTTTTGGTTTTCTTAGAATTTTACTGATGAATGAATAATCTCTCATCCCTACTTACTGAACCATCCATCACTTTTAATTAAAAAAAAAAAAGGTTTAAAAGAAAAGGAAAACAAGACAGTTGAGTATAAACTAACCAACTCATGCAGCCTCAGAGTACATGGGATATTCTATACTCGTAGTCTGTTACCTCTGTAAAGAAGGAAAGATACCTTTATCTCTTCTCTAGGGCCCAGTTTAGACTTTTCGCCCTTTTAAAATATAATATTTACTCAATAGAAAGTAAAGAGGAATAAACAAAACATAACATTCTATTCACAAAGTTGAGTTCATTTCCATCACTTCAAGCTGTATTTGTTGGGGTCAATAGGCACACACAGAATCCTAAGCAAGGAAACATATGAATAGGGAAATCTACGCACAGGTTTGTATACAGCTCTGGACTACAAGCAAACTCTCTTCTTTAGACTCTTTTAACTTAATTTTTTAATCTTTCACTTTTGCTGAGATCTCTTTACTGAGATAGCTCATTCTTGCCTTTACCAAAATTATCATTTGACTAGATAAAAGTTTCCTAAAACTTGAAACGTGTAGAGTTTGTTTTCAAAATTCATGCTCTTTAAAACACAGGTTAAAGCCAGAGTTAACCTCCTGGATTTGGTTGCATTTGAATCCCCACCTGTTCACGTTTTAAAAGTTTATTCAAAACAGAGGCTGTCCTTCTTTGTGCTAGCATGGCCACCTAACAAAGTTTCCTGTCTTTTGAAATTGCATTACTTCAAACTCTAGAACTTTGAGATTTGATCCTGACTGCATCCCATTGAGTCTTCTCCATCTAATACTTTTTTCATTCACACTAGGCTATTTTTTGCTCTTGTTAAGAACTCCAATCCCATATTCATTTTGTCTTCTGTATTTCTATTACCTGATACAATGCTTGTTACATTTTAAATGCTTTATTTTGATGTTTTTATCTTCATCTTTACAATCCATTTCATACATTCTGAGCTTCCTTTGCTTCCAAACCCTGCCTTAAAAAGGATGGCTTGCCATTTTAGTTGGTTTTTGGGCGCTCTACTTAAAAATCTCTTGCCATTTTTAACATTGTTTTTCTTGGTAAATCCTCAATTCCATGGGTAGAAAAAAATCCAAGGTACTAAAACAAACTAAGCTGGACTGCACCTAAATTGCTTTCAAAGCCTCTAGTAGACTGTTATGCTCTTATTGATTCCCTCTCATTTCCCAAATTTTACCTTTTCCCTAGTCCCTGGTCTCCAAACTTAGAACACTTGATCTAGGTTCTTTCTTTAGGAAGACTGAGACCTTCTACTACATCAGTGATAGTGAACCTATGGCAGGTGCCAAAGATGGCACCAGGAGGGCTCTCTGTGCCCACACAGGCCACCCTCCCTCACAGTGTTTGTTACCAGAAAGGCAGAGAGACTCAAGACAGAGCTGTTCCTTTCCCCCCCTCTCCACCATGCCTAATGACATTTTTTCACATCACTCCTCTGCCCTGTAGCCCAATGGTAGTGCTTCCTTCCTCCCATGTTAGGGGGGGATGGGGTGGGGCCAGGACCTGACACACTCCTACCTTTAAAAATTTTGCCATCACTGTACTATATATAGCTTTTCTCATTCTCCACTCCCTGACCCCATTCCTCAAATTTTTGCATCAGTTGGAAAGCATTTATAAAAACTGCAGCTTTAGACCGACTTTAATAACTTTATTTCTGATGAGTTACATAGAGAATTTTCATCTTTTCCAATTTGTGTGTTGAAATCAGATAATTTTATTTCACATTTTTGTATATAATGTTCTAACTTACTATGCAGATCTGGAGGTTTTTTTAAAAAAGAAATCTGTAGTCTTAATCTACTTATAATTTTTCAGGCAAAAGATATGCTTTCTTATTTAGCAGTCTTTAAAAATCATTTTAGAAAGTTAATGTTTTTCCATAATTGTTTCATATTTTAGAAATCAATTTTATAAGAATGCTATTTCATTGAAAGGGAAATAAAGTAAGGATGTGGCTAATAGACTATGCAGGATTTCTAATCTGTTACTTATTTGCAAGATAATTTTGAAATCTAGATCATCTCAGGTCCTGGTTAAAATTGTTATGTAAATTTCATATACTTGATCTGGTGGTAATAATTTATAGTTTTTCATCATTGTAGTAATTTGAACTCTTAAAATCTACTTCAAAAAATAATTCAATTTGATGTTTTTACAGAATCTCAGGTCATCTAGTGCAATCTATATGCAAATAAAAATAGATCCAAAATCTATATTATTTCTGGCAAGTGTTTATTTAGCTTTCACACAAATTATGTAAAAGTCACCATATTAAAATAATTCGGAAGAAATATAGGAAATATCCCTTTTACCCATTTACTAAATTTTAACAGCAAAAAGTTGAATTAAGAAGGGTTTTGCTTGAGACCCATGAGGCAGGAAATTATTTTGCAGTTACTGCTTGAAAGTGTTTTGTTGTTGTTGTTGTTATTGATGCTTTGTTTTTTATTAAAGAAAACCGCTATTGTAATTGGGCAAATTGAAATGATTTGAATGTAAATTTAGCTGTAAAAATTAGGTTTTTGTTTAAAATCTCAAATACTGTTTTTCTTGTTCATTACCAAGAAACTAAATGTCAACTCTGTTTAACCTTTAACTTTTACAGAATGTGACCTGTAGTTATGTGATACATAACTGGAAGAGAATGTATTGTTTAAATCCCTTGCATCCATTATTGAAAACTATAAAGCACTACAGGTTTAGTTAGGATGGGCATTTCTTAGTATGCAGTTTATTATTTTGTAACCTGTTTTGAGGAAACAGTAGCAATAGGTACCTAGCTCTTATTCATTCCCATTCACCTCAAACACAAGCTATCATTGCATCCAAAACTCTGGGCATTGGCATTATAATTTATATCCAAGAAATTGGAGTCTGTACTTACCTGCTTATTCTTTCATCAGTCCACAAGGATTTGTTAAGTATCTGCTGTGTACTAGTTTCTGGGAACAAAAAATGAAACCAAAGTCTTGTCAAGAAAGACAATGGATACATATATAAGTATATACAAAATTCAAGGAGTTTTTTGATGGGGGAAGGGGAACAAGAAACCGGGAGAATTAGGAGGTTCCATTTGGAAGCAGCTACATCTCACAGTCGATAAGAGCATCAGGCCTGGAGCTGAGAACCTGAGTTCCATTCTAGTCTCAAATACTTCCTAGCTGTGTGACCCTGGGCAAATTACTTAACTTCCATTGCTCTTCTGCCTTAGAATAGATACAAAAACAGAAGATAATAGTTTTTTAAAAAGAAAAAGAAAGTGGCATTTAAGCTGAGCTTTGAAGATAGGAAGGCAAGGAGAGAATGATTTTAGACGGGTCCCAAGACTTGAAGGTAAAAGATGGAATATTATGTGAATAACAGCAAGAAGACCCATCTGGCTGTTTTGCTAAAGAGAATAATTTAACATGCTAGAAAAGATTGTTAAAAACCTTCAATATCAAATAAAGGCATTAAGATTTGATTCTACAGTTAATAGGGACCACTAGAGCTTCTTGAATCTAGTAGTTATGTGATCAATTAAGAAGCTATTGTAAAAGTTCAGTCAAGAGGACAAGTTAGTCTTCAGGTGAGCGGAGAGGAAAGGAGAAGACATCAGACATATATGTGAGTTTGTAAAGAGTTACTCCAGGCTTGAAGCTTGTGTAACTAGAAGGGTGAGAATGTTCTTAACAGAGATAGAAGGTTTGAGAGAAGAATTAATTTTGAGGAAGAATTGAGAAGAGAGCACAGGGTAGAATGTTGGGCTCTTGTTAGTGGGCATGACATGAAGAGTCAATAAAGGAAAATGAGAAAAAGAGCAGACTGAGAACTGAGAGTGAATAGAATTTTTTTTAATGGTTGAATGTGGTCAGCAGTATCAAATGCATCAGGGAGTTAAGAATAGGGACTGAGTTTGGTAGAGATTAATAGTAACTTTAAGGAAAGCAGCTTAAATTGAATGAGATCAGAAAACAGATTGCAAGGGATGTGAGAAATGGGGGATAAGGCACTGTAATTTTGGGGAAGAGTTCAACTGAAAAGAAAAGAGATACAGAATAATAAGGTAATAGTAAGATCTAGTTAGAGTTTTTAGGATGTTGGGGAAACTAGGACTTAAAGAGTATAGCCCCAGCAGGAATGGTGGAATTAGTAAATGGACAGAAGAATAAGAATGCTCATTGTGGCCAAAAAATAATTTTAGGAGTATTTTATATCACTCAGCTTTACTTTTTACTAACCTGTTTCTTTGTCAATCTTGACTGATCCAGCCTTTGTGTTATCTGCAATTTAGATGACTACCCTAGCTGAAGGGAGAAAGGTCTCCTGTCAACAAGAGTTGTCAAACCACCAAAGATAATCCAATACTCACATACCTTCTCTTACATTCCATGTAACTGTCATATTATGAAAAATGGCAAGATTTATCCCAGAATCACGCCTCTTGCAAAGAGTCCAGCATTTATGTACATAAGACATTATTTCTTAACCCCTACATGTGACTTGGGCCTTGCCTAGAGTTCTGGTTTAGGACTGAGCTTGAACTGTCATCTGTCCCTCTTAAGATCAAAGCCAAACAACCGAGTTCTATAGATAGTATGAGCTGAGGGATAGGGATGGACCATCTCTGTTTTTAGTCCAGAATATTGTTTTGGCTACTATTAATAAACTGCACTTGTTAGAGCTTTATTTCATTAAAGGAATGTTGTTGATAATAGATTTGATGAAAGCTTCTCTTCTTGGTCTTTTGAATAAGATGAAGAGATGGGCTAAGTACTATTCAAGGTATTTGAATGGCTGGAATAATCATTAATGACTTTATTTCAAATTGAGATATGTCCAGTAGAATGCCTGAGGTTTCTGGGATGATCAGCTAGTCTCATCTGGGATTAAGACAAAAAAGAGACAACTGACCGAATATTCAGTGAGCCACACCCATGGTGCATCTCTTTCTGTTGCCTCCTGCAAAAATGAGAAGTATATTTTGTCATCTTTGGAGCTAAGCTTGGTTATTATAGTTACACAGGGCTTAGGAGCTTATTGTTCTTGCCTTTTACATTGTTGTAATCATGTGTATATGGCTTTCCAGATACTGTTTGCTTCTACATCAGTTTATATGTCTTCCACCTTCTGAATATGTCTTTAAAAATGGTAAGTTGGTTAGTGTATCCAAATTCATCTCTTTAGCTAACTTTCCCTTTTCCCTAAATAGAACTAATTTCCTTTGTGTCTTCTGAATTTCATCCTTGAATCATCCTCTTGAGTTCACTGGGATTTGCTATTTTTCCACCATGTCAGAAAAATGCTTCACTTTCCTTTTTTTCCCCTGATCAAAATTCTGAGATGAAGTGATCACTTTTCATAGTCCCTGTAATTTCCATTTTGTTGGTGAGATTCATTCAGATCTCTTCAAAGAAAGCAGCTTATCTCATTAGTTCATCCACATTAAAGGTATTCTTTTGGATTTAACTTGAGATTGGGGAGGAGGGCCTTTTCTTTTTTTTTTTTTTTTGGTACATAAAGATTACTTGCAATCAGTAATCTATTTGGTATAAACCCAGTTGTGGGATCTCTACAACAAAGGAACTTTGTTAGTGACTTACCTTGTATATTTCCAGATTGTTTCAAACATTCTGGAAAATAATTCACATTTTTACTAGTAGTGAATTAAAGTCCCTCATGCCTTATCTTAATACTTTTTCATATTGATGATGGAAGCTCTGATTGACTATAGTTTACATTTTTTGGATAGTTATTTTGAACAATTTTTAATTGATGGGTTGCATTTTTATTTTGGGTGGGAAAAGTCACTTTCCATGACTGCTATCACAATCATAAAAATAAACTCCTTTTAACAATTAAAATACAATCTAAGAACAAATTAATATGTGTATCACATGTATCTCTCATTTTATATCTATTGTGTACCGGTTCCTTAGAAGAGGCAGATTTACATTTTTTGTTTTAAACATTTCATTTTCATTTCTAAATATGTCTATCTTGGAACAAAGGAGAAAAATTGAATCATGGGGAGGGGTTGTTTATCAGTTGAAGAATGGTTAAGTGAGTTATGATATATAAGCTATAAGAAATGTTGAATGAACTAATTTCTATGCCTAGGTAGTATGGACTGACACAGAACAAGTGAGCAGAGCCCCAAAGAACAGCATTGTAAAGAGAAACAAATTTGGAAGTCTTGTAGAACTCTTAAGGTGTCTCCAGAAGACCTGTGATAATGCCTGTTTTCTTCTGAGAGAAGAGATAGACTCACACTGCAGAAAGAATAACATATTTTTTTATTTTATTTTTAAATTTTTATTTTGAATATTTTCCCATAGTTACATGTTTCATATTCTTTCCCTCTCCCCCAAGTCCCCCCAGACCCCTTAGCTGACGCTCAATTCCACTGGGTTTTACATGTATCATTGATTGATAGTTGGACTAGAGTTATCATTTAGTGTCTACATCCCCAATAATATCCCCATCAGCCTATGTGTTCAAGCAGTGGTTTTTCTTCTGTGTTCCTCCCACAGTTCTTCCTCTGAATACGGCTAGTTTTCTTTCTCATAAGTCCCCTCAACCTTGCTCTGGATTCTTGCATTGCTGCTAGTAGAGAAGTCCATTAAGAATAACATTTTATAACCATCCAGTGTATGTATTTATTCAATTTAGCTAGTTTTTTTCCACAATAGTTTTTAAAGGACTTAGAGAGAAAGGAAGAAGATGATGTAGTAGTATTGATCCTCCCTCCCCCTCACCTTTTCTTTTTAAGAAGAGCATAAACTGTTTTAAAAAATGTACAGTAGAGAAAAGGGACAGTTTTGAAAGCGTGTGGAATCAATTATTTTTGTATACAATATATAGTTACCCTCACACATATTTAAAGCAAATTATACAAAATGAACATTGGTACAGTTTTCATATGTAACCCTGACTAATTTTATATCCTAGTTTCTTCATATAGGAAAAATAATCAGAAAATACTTCTTAACTGTAGTTTGGTGCCTTTTAGTAGAATGTGAATTCCTTGTTCTTGTTAAAAGGGTATATTTTGAGTATTATTTAGTCAGTCCATAATCTTATTAATGTTACTACTTCCTCCAAAGTAAGGATTGTAATTTTTTCCTCATTGTGATTGATTCTTGCTTCTTAAAGCCTAAGAGGATCTATGCAACATTTACTTAATCATTAAACATTTATTAAACATCTGTTATATTTTGAGGCATTGTGCTCTGCACTGAAGATAGAAATATAAAGCATCTAATAGTCCCTAATCCACAAAGATTTTACATTTTATTGAAGGAGACAATAAGTATGAATTTTATATATGGGGGGCAGAGAAATATACAAGGTACGTGTTGGGGATAACTTACTCCCAGATTTGGGAGTAAGAAAGTAGATCAAGGAAGACTATAGAAAGTAATGCTTGAGTTCCTCAATGAAAGAAGAAAGGAAATCTCTGAGGTGGTGAGGATGGTAGAATAGCCAATGAAGTCAGAGGTTATGAATTTTAAAAATTTATTTAGAATATTTTTCTATGGTTAAATGATTCATGTTCTTTTCCTCCTATCTTCCCTCCCCCCTCCCTGAGCCAATGAGCAATTCCACTGGCTTGAACACGTATCACTGTTCAAAACCCACTTCCATATTAATATTTACAATAGAATGATCATTCAAAGTCATCATCCTCATTCATATACCCATCAAACCACATGATCAAATCATATGTTTTTCTTCTGTGTTTCTACTCCCACAATTCTTTCTTTGGGTGTGGATATCATTCTTTCTCATAAGTCCCTCTGAATTTTCCTGGATCATTGCATTGCTGCTAGTAGAGAAGTCTTATATTTGATTGTGCCTTGTGCCACAGTGTATCAGTCTCTATGTACAGTGTTCTCCTGGTTCTTCTTTTGCTCTGTATCAATTCCTGGAGGTTGTTCAGTTCACCTGGAGTTAGAGGTTATGAATTTAAGGACAGAGAAGGCCAGGCATGTTGAAGTCCTAGCTTTAGCAGTTAATACCGAATATATTATCTTTTTTTTTTTTTAACCCTTGCCTTCTGTCTTAGAATTGGTACTAAGTATTGGTTCTTGGGATTAAATAACTTACCAGGTTCATCCACCCAGGAAATTTCTGAGGCCAGATTTAAAGCCCAGGACCTCCAGTCTTCAGGCCTGGTTCTGTCTGCACTGAACCACTGCCCCTTGTCCTTCACTTTTAATAGATGAAAGGTTTTCCCTCCCACCACTGCAATGGAAGCTTGGCTGCCAGTTCATCCTGTCTTTCCATAAGACTTTCTGAGTAAAGAAGTTAATTGCACAGAAACCAGAAGCAAAAAGTAATAAGATCAGATACAACTCAAAGATAAATCAATACAGAATGATAAACTTGAATTATAAAAAACAACCACTAAAAAATGATGGCAGTTCCACTGTACCAAATCCCTACCCTTTACCATACTACTACCCCAATAAGCAGTATATGCCTTTTCATTTTGCCTCTTAAGGTGCAAACTTTTAAAAAATCATTGTTGAAGAACCTGTTCCTTTTATATTGAGTTGCTGAGTTAAAGTAAGATGATAATCATCATCTTCATCACTGTTTGTGAATAGTTTATTTTGTAAGAGAGAGTGTCTATAATGAATCAAGTTGCTGGACAAGGAGTCAAGAAGACCTGGGTTCAAATACTAGCTGTTTGAACTAAACAAAATCTTTCCACCTTTCTGAATTCCTCTGTTTCTGCCTGTGCAAAACCACAAGTTTATCTTGGGGATCTAATGAGATAGTGTAATGTGATTTGCAAGTCTTTAGTGTTCCGGATTTGGGAGTTGTTTTCAGCCAGATTAGCAGATTATGGAAAACAATGTTTCCACCTTGTTATTTGGAGGCTGTGATTCTTGGTGTTGACATAAAAAATATGTACATATTTGTAGAGGCCAACCATTATAAGAACTAGATCAGGTCTAGGTGAATGACTTGTTTGCTGAAAAAGCTTTCTATTAAAAAGGAAAAAGAAAGAAAAGACATCTTTGAGAAATAAAATATATAAACGTTTTCCTGGTTTTTTTGCTCACATGTTTTCTCTGTTAACCAATTAGTATTAATTATTATTACTATTAGTTAATATTAATATTAGCCAATAATTACATTAATACCTAGAGGTGTATTGGAGATTAATACTTAGTTGTAGTGGATAGAGTCACTGGACTTGAAGTTAGGAAAACCTATTCTCAAATCTGGTCTAAGGTAGGCACCCACTAGCTATGTCACTGTGGCCCTGGGCAAGTTATTTAACCTCAGTTTCTTCATCTATAGTAGATTTGTTCTGAGGATCAAATGAAAGAATATATGTAATTGTAATCTTAAGGTGTTATATAAGTTGTAGTTATTATTCATCTTTATGAATGGTCTTAGAATTGTGTGATTCTTAGCAACCTCCTTTCTTTTTTTAAACAGCATTTTGCAACCATCACTAGAAAGGGATGGCAACATAGTACTAAAAATTTTTCATGGGATACCTTGGCTAGAAATTTATTACTTGGTTTCTAGCTTATTGATAAGCTATCTTTTTGCAACAAATATATAGTCTTCCATCAGGTCCATATTTCCATATTTTTATTTCTCTCACTTCTTTTCAACATTTCTTGTGGTACAGTAATATCCTATTATTCACATAATATAATTTGTTTATCCATTCCCCAATTAATTGACACTTTGTTTTGCTTTCCAGAATTGTTGTAACAATTGATAGCTTCCTAATCGTGCTCATATTTCCACTCTTCAATCACTATCAGTACCTAATTGATCATGTAGTAGGCACTCAATAAAAAAATATCCATTGGTTTAGAAAATAGTTTGCTATTTAGGAACTTAGTACATTATGTAGGGCAAATCATCCAATACTTATAACCATTATTCAACCGTTTGGTAAGGTATTTTAAAAAGCAAATTGATTTCTCTGCTTCTGAAAGCCATAGACATTTAAAAGTTTTGAAAAACTTACTGAAAATTTTTTTGGTATTTGTGATATGGTTTTATTTTTTTATAAAATATATTTGTTATATAGGCCTTTTATGTGAACACTAAAGAGAATGAGCATGTTTCTTTGAAGGTGAGCCCAACCTGATTTCAGGTTCTGCTTAGAATGGATAAAAAACATCCTAACTTCATGTGCTTATTGAAGCAGAATCAAATTAAAATGCTACTTGTGTGGTACTGGATAGAATAAAATCCATTTTGCCTTGAAGTAAATTGGCACCTAGTACACAGTTTAAAAAATATTCACCTTTTGTAGAATAGCTCTACTGGGAATTTTCAGCAAACCATAAGTTTCATTTTTCAGTGACATTAAGGGCAGTGGACATTTCCATTGATCAATTATCATAATACTTTTTTTTTTTAAACACTTCCATCTTGGAGTCAATACTGTGTATTGGCTCCATGGCAGAAGAGTGGTAAGGGCTAGGCAATGGGGGTCAAGTGACTTGCCCAGGATCACAAAGCTGGGAAGTTTCTGAAGCCAGATTTGAACTTAGGACCTCCCGTCTCTAGGCCTGGCTCTCAATCCACTGAGCTACCCAGCTGCCCCCCATAATACTTTTTGTGCTCATTCCAAATCAACTTCAAAGCCAGAATGACAGGTTGATCTCAGGATTGACTGGGAGCACACACAGTCCACACACATGCACAACACATAATTTGATTTTTTTTTAAAACATTGTGTGATTATGTGGATATAGCTGAAAATAAGCCACTCAAATGCTTCAGTATACCAAAATCTGAGCCTTGCCTAAATGCCATGCCCACCTGCAACATCATGGCTTTCAATTTTCACCTGCAAGGACATCTAATCTCAAACCGAGTACATTCAAAATGGACATTAGCATTCCCCCCCAAAGTAGTCCCTGTGATTAGTCTTTCAGCTAACACCACAAGGCACCAAGGCTGACAACCTTTTGGTCATCCGTAAGCCCCACCCCCAATCCTGTCATTTTTCAAATTTATTCATTTCACTTCCATATCATGTATCATCACATCCTACTGAGCAGCCATTCTTGATTCAGGCTCTTTTCTTACCTGATATCTTTATCCTTGCTCCTATTCAGTTTACCTCCTCCAATAACTGCCAAAATTTCCTTCCTTTCTTCCCCTTACCTTCTTGGAATCAATACAAGGTATCATTTTCAATTTTAAAATTTCACATTGGAACCCAGAACTTCCCATCTCCATCTCCAGGCCTGTCACTCTATCCTCTGAACCACCTACTGCCTCCCAAATAATCTTTCTAATAATATTCTGACTATGTCACTAGCCTATTCAAAGTTTAAGTGGTTACCTGTTACCTCTAGGATAAAATACAAACTCTCTAGGTTGGTATTTATGTCACACTCCTACACACATATATGGCTCAAACTTTTCAGCTCTAGTTATTCCATAGTTATTCCATCTTATAAGTCTATAGAGGGCAGCTAGGTGGAGCAGTGGATAGAGTACCAACCCTGGAGATAAGAAGATTGATATTCTACATTCAAATATGGCCTTGGACATTTGCTAACCAAGTGATCCTTGGCAAGTCACTTAACCCCATTTGTTCACTTTCCTCCTCTTTAAAATGAGCTTTGGAGTAGGAAATGGCACACCACTCCAGTATCTTTACCAAGAAAACCCCAAATGGGGTCATGAAGAGTTAGATGAGACATGACTGAAAAACAAACAATAACAAAATAAGTCTTGTTTCTTTAATCAGGCTGACTCCATACCTAGAATGCATTCTCTCCTTAACTGCCTCTTAGAATCTGCCACTACCTATGAAAAATTAACCTTGATTTCTCCCAGTCTGTTGCCTTTTTTCCTTTTTTTCCCTCATTTATTATGTACATATTATCTCAACCCTTTTGTAAAGGGCTCTTCTAACCCAGTCCATTGATTTTAATTTATTTTTTGCTCAAAGCCAGCTTACTGGGGAATATATATCCTAGAATCAATTTTGCCTAAAAAAGCAATCCCTACATGTAAATATATCTATTACTGGGGAATCAAGCTATTAATCTGAATTGATGCCAGGGTACCATACTTCTTTGGCTAAGAGTTTTTACATCTTACTATATCCATATTAAAAACATAATTTCTGAATTAAAGCCTCCGAGTGAATTAAAAAGTTTATTTTACCCTTCTGCCATGGTGGTCTTGAATTTCTTCAGAGGTACCAGTCCTCACAACATCTGAGTGCTTATCATTTCACCAGTCTCTCTTTTCTCTCTGCCCACCCCCAAGCTCCAGATATGCTCTTTTATTTTTTTATTCAGTAGACTTGTTCTTTATTACTATTATTTAGAGGTCCCATATGCTTCTCCCTTTTTCTTCCTTGAACATTCAGGGCAAGCACCATCTTCATAAAAGTCTTCCCTGATTCCTTTATTTGTTCCCTCCCAAATTACTTTTCTATTTAATTTGTATATATTTATATTTACTTTATATTTTTGGTGAGGGAGTGGGGATGGAAGTGTGTATAATGAATGTACTTGTCTTCCTCCATTAGAATGTAAACTTGCAACTCAGTTGATTTATTCTTTGTTTTTGTATTCAATGATATAGTGAATCCAGTGCTGGAATTAATCTGGAAGACTTAAATTTTTTAGTCCTGCCTCAGACACTGGCTATATGACCTCTATTTCTTAATTCCCACATTCTGTAAAATGGGAATAACAGCATCTTCCTTATGATGTTATTTTGAGGGTCATTCAGATGATAGATACAAAGCATTTAGCAAACTTTAAAGCACTATATAAATATCAGCTTATGATGACATGCTCATTAGCTACAATTAGGTTCCATACAAGTTAGGCTGTGTTTGTTTTGGGTAAGGTAGAAGAGAATACAGCATATATTAAAACCAAAAAAGTTCTTCCCTTTCCTCTAAACAAAGTACACACATACCCATTCGCCTCAGCCATCATAAGATGGCTAAAACATTATGGCTAAATCCCAACTAATAATTTTAGCAAAGGGCTCAGCTCAACTCAAGTCCTGGTGACCAATTTGTGTCTTTTTCCTTTTGTTTTCTTTTTTAAATATATATGTTTTGGTTAGGAATTGTGATTTCATTGGTATAGAAAACATGAATTTCATATTGAGAACAGAGGACTATTGTTTGCCTCTTTATATCCCTAGGACTTAGCACATACCTGGAAAGTAGTAATAAATATTAAATGTTTATTGATTGATGGGCAGTTATTGTGTTATGGTCATTGAAAGTTGCCTGAGGACACTGAGAAGTTAAATAACTTGTTCAGAATCACATATCAAGTAAGTATCTAAGGTCAGTCTGTGTGCTTACTCTGTATAAGAAATTGTACTAGTCTTTGAGGATGCAGAGATAAGAAAGTAACTTAACCTGGAAGAGGTTACATGTCATCTGGAGGGTGTATTTTCATATATACACATATTTTAAATTAACACAAGGTAATGGGAGGGAATGTGAATGAACATGTTATGGAAGGAATATCAGAAAAGACCTAATGGAAAAGGATACTTGAGCCGAGCTTTGAAGAAAACCAGGGATTCTTAGGTGAGGATGTGGAGAGAGGGCGAAGGTGAAATGTTTTGTGTGTTTGACAAGAACAAACCCAAAATTGGTTAGACCATAGAGTGCATGAAAGTGGTACAAATGTATAAGTCAGGAAAAGTAGTTGAGAAAGGCAGTAAATGTAAAAAAATTCAAGGAGCCCCGCTGGGTTTTGAGTAGAGAGTAATATGCTTAGATTTGTATTTGGGTAGTACATGAATTGGAGAAGGAAGAAGACTTGAGGTAGGGAAACCAAATAGGAAGCTTTTACTCTTGTCCAAATGGGACTTGAATCCAGGTCCTATACAATTCCATTTCATATTCTCCTAAACCCTCCTCTGTTTCCTAGTACTGAGCAATACTATCCTCCTAGACATCCTGTGATACTGTCCTTGCTGTTCTGTGAAAACAAGGCATTAAGCAAGATTTTCCCCAGCTGTGTCCCATGCTTGTAATGCTCATTTCCATCTACTGGTTTCCTTTAAGCTCTAACTGAAATTCCATCTTTTACAAGAAAACTATCTATCTATCTTAATTCCTTAATGCCTTCCCTCTTAATTATTTATTTTTCTCGTATATAGCTTGTTTGTTCATATTTGTTTACTTGGTCTCTCTTTAGGTTGTTTAGCCCCTTTGAACTCTAAATTACAGGAAGCAGTTGCTTCTGAGGCTATGTAGCTAAACCAGACTGACATTCCTGACAAGTCTTTATTCTGCCTCCTTCCCTTGAAGTGCTGCAATTTTTCACTGCCTCCTTATAGAATCTACTTGGGGATAGCTTTAATTTTTAGGAAGTTTTTCCTTACATGGAGCAGCAAACTATTTTTGCAGTTTCTACCAATTTCTCTCTTTTGCCCCTGGAACCAAGCAAAACAAGTCAAACCCCTGTGTTTCCCTCATACTCAGTCTCCCCCACCTCCCCCATGTATAATTATGTGCCCAATAGTAAAAATTCTTGATTTCTTTGAAAAAGTTAGCCTTTCTTTAGTTTTCCTGAATTGATGAGGTTTTTACTCTAGTACTTAAAATATTTTTATTTTAGTTAATTAAATTTGACCCAATAGGTTTTCTACAATTGCCAGGCATTTCATATGGTTTACTTGTACCAAATGTGTGTATGTGTGTGGGGGAACCACACACACACATACATACCATTAGAGTGCAAAACTTTCATTTGCAATTTGGAATTTATTGCCTTACAACTAGGATAATTCAACAGTTCCTGCTTCACTTTGCCAATGAGGTTGTTTACTTATATGCCCTTTTGTATCTCTCACATTCTACAAAAGCAATGAAAAAATCCAACCCATAACTTTGAAATTGGTAAATCTCATGTACCACCTGAATTTGCAAGTGGTATGGTAGCCATTCTGGGTCTCCTCCCATCCCCGCGTTATAAATCTGTTCCTAATCCTTCTTATTTTGACTGTTTCAGGAACTAGCTTAAAAATTGATGGTTTTATATTTCATTAAACTAAAGGATTATATACAGAAATATGCAGTAAAGGGATGCCACTCTAGGGCTATATAAGTTTAGCAACCTTCTTAATGCTGATCTTCCTATCTTTACTACTGTATTTTCCAAATTAGTGTTTTGTGGGTATTAAGATTTTAAATATAAATTTCATATAAATTATAGCTCCTTCACTTTTAAAAAATTCTTTTTGAAGGCGTACTTACTATTGAAATTAACCTAATATCAGGACAGTTCTGAAGGATTTTGACAAAGAATGCTATTCACTTCCAGAGAAAGGACTGTTGGAGTTAGAATGCACATCAAAGTATACTGTTTTTCTCTTTATTTGTGTTGTTTTGAGGTTTTGGTTTTATATGCCTATTCTCTTACAACAAAGACTAATATGGAAGTATGGTTTACATGATAATACATGTATAACCCAGATCAAATTGCTTACTATCTCCTGGAGAGTTGGGAAGGAAGGAAAAAAGAATGATACTTGTATCTTAAAATTATGGAAAATGTATGTTGAAAATTTTTATTACCTGTATTTGGGAAAATAAAGTATTTTTAATAATAGGAAACCTTCACCTTCTTCAAAAAAAATTAAACTAGTATGCTTTAGACCTTTCATAGAAATTAGTGGTATAGTAAGTGTCAGATAACTAGCTGAGTTGCATAGATAGATTGATCTATGTTTGGAATTTTGGGGGAGATCAAGCATGAGGAGGTTATAACATTGCCAGGACAGAGTGAGTGGGAAAGACATCAACCCTAAGATCTGAAAACCACAAAGGGAAGAGGTTTTTTTACCCTTCTTAGTAGAAGATTGACAATTGACAAAATGGGAGAAAGCAGCATTTTGAATACAAGTGAAAGCTGTGCAGTGTTTTTGAGTTGAGTTGGTGAAAATTAGATTTTCTTTAGGGAAAGTTTTAAAAGCTAACAGACTGGTGAAAGTCTCAATCAGGCGAGACCTATAAAAGCATGCTCTTTATTTTGGACTAAAGCACCACATAATTGATGACAGTATTTATTTTAAGTTTTAAATTCAGGCTATTTTTTGTTTTGTGGAGTATTTGTTTTTCAAAGGTTTACTCTGCAGACCTAAAGTTATAAGATTATCTGAGATGAACAAATTAGAATTTTTTCTTTGCCTGTTTCATCTGCTAGTGTTTCAAATCTGAATTAGTGATATTACTATCATTTCCATAGCAATAGACAGATCTTCTTGCATGAGTTAGTAGTTCTGTACTTATGACATCACAAATGGAAGCTAGTGGGAAGAGAAAGCCTGAGCATCTTCAATAATAGTGGAGGAAATACAGATCTTAAACTGGCCAAGTATAGGCCTTTTGTGTATGTGTTATATCTACTCCAGAGTAAAAGCTCTTCTTTAAAAAGGTACTTTGTGCTTTTCTCATGTGTATGTCTTTATATACTCATATGATGCAAATGATTTATATTCCCAAAGAATTCCCCCTCAATTATTGAAAGCATTTTCTGCTTATATTTGGGTCTTCTGGATTTGTTTAGGAACTCTTAATTGCTTGCTCCATTTTCCACAGAAATAGGACTTAAACCTACATGTTACTTAACATTATGGTAGGATTTTTAAAAGTATTTAATGATAGGGTTTACATACGAACTTTTGGTTTATCAACTCTAACAGTATTATGATTGTTAGTCCTATGATATCTCAAAGTTGAATGTTAATAGAATCAGGAGACCTTGTCTTTTTAGCTTAGTTGGAAGTAATCAGCCATAACTTGGTCAAGAAAATTTGAACTAAAACTTAAGATTGGCAAATGGAAACCATTTAAAATATTAATTAGCATAGATGTTTTTATGTTAAATGTCAGAACTTGTAATTATTCTTTTTGAAAGAACATTATATACCTGAGCCACTTCTAGAATCTCAGAAACTAATCACATTTTATTGTCTTTGTTCCTAGAAATTTTTATGGTCGGGCTCTCTGGTTCATCAGAATACTAGGAATCATTTAAATCAATTTTCTGGCTAAACCATCAGCTTTTTTTTATGGACATTGTTTTCTGAACTAGTTACCCTCCCAATACTTTCTATAAATTGCGGTCAGAGAAATAATCCAGCAATTATATAGAGGCTTCCAGTAAAACACCTGAGTTCAGTAAGTTGGGTAGCAAGAGACTGAGAACCTAGCATGAGTTGCATAGTTTTGATCTTTTTCACACATATGGACTAACCCCACTAAGACCAGTTATCTTTATCTGAAGGGTAACCAAATAAAAGAGGTTAGATGAAAAAGTATAAAACTAGTAGAGCAATGACTGTGGTATTTGTTTCTAAAACAGGAATTTGAGCATCTGACAAATGTATATAAATATAATCTATTAAATAAGACACAAATACAATTCCCAACATATCAAAATTTTTTTTTGTAATTAATTTACTTACCAGGATAATGGAATAATTTTAAAATGTTATTGTTCACTAATCTTTTGTATACCATTTACATAGTCATTTTTTCTCTGGGGTTTTTTAATGCTATATCAATAAGTTCTTTTTAGTATCAATTTAATGAAATAGTCTGGGAACTGGTCAAAATTTATTTTTCTCTTGTAATGGTATTGTTTCATTATATGTCGTAGCAGGTCTTTTCCCCCTAGAAAAATATGAATTTATACTTGAAGATAAGTGTTTAGTAATTTTTGTTCAGTCTTTTGAGTCACAGCCAACTCTTTGTTAACCCAATCTGTGGCTTTCAGGGAAAGATTCTGGAGTGATTTGCCATTTCCTTCTCCAGCTCATTTTACAGATGAGGAAACTGAGGCAGGCAGGGTTAAATGTTTTGCCCAGGGTAAGATAGCCAAAAAAATTCTGAGGCCTGATTTGAACTCAGGTCTTCCTGACTTTAGACCTGGTGCTCTATGCACTGAGCCACCTAGCTGCCCTTAAGTTCTTATCAAATAAGGTATGCAAGTTGATGACAAATTGCTGGTATATAATTATAGTAACACAATAACTGCATTAGGGAAAGAAAATGAAGAGAATAAGCATTTATAAAGCTATATAAATAGCACCGACTATGTGCCAAGCACTCTTTACAAATATTATTTGATCCTCAGAACAACCCTATGAGTTAGCTGCTATTATTATCCCCATTTTACATTGTAGGAAACTGAAGCAAGCAGAAGTTAAACTTGCCCAGGGCCATACAGCTAGAGGCCTGAACTCAGATTTTCCTGACTCTAGACCTATTACCTCTATCCATGGGGCCCCAACTGTCTCCCCATCCCCTACTCCCTACCTTTCAGGGCCCTCAAGTGACTTATAAGAAGATTACAACAATGTGTCTAATTGCATTTACTGAATAATGTATTTAAAGGTAATGAGCATTTTATACCTAGCATCATCAAACATCTTTTTATTATTTACTAGCATCATTTTTTTTGTGATAATCATTCCATTTTTGAATCATTACAACCTATTCCTTGGCATGTATTCAGTCAAAATTACATTATTTATGGTAGTTTTTTCCTCTGACTTTGAATCATTTGTATATTTTCTGAGTAATTAAACCTCAGCAGTTAATAGTATTTTTAATTTTTCATTGATTACTCTGATCTGTAAAAAGTAGGTCATTTTGGTAGCCAGAAGACTAACATAGTCCTTTTTTCTTTTTGTAATTTTGATCCTTGTTTTCCTCTTTAATGTGCTGATAGCATAATTAGAAGTTTTAGGGCTCAGTTAAATTATTTTATGATCCTCTGATCAAAATAGTAAGGATGTAGCACATATGTCATTAATTTTTTTCTGTAGATTTAATTATGTTATTCCTTGTATACATTTATGCACATGAATCTATATGTGCCCAATAGGATGTAAGCTCCTTGAGAATCAGGAGAGCCTTTTATTTCTACTTTGTATCTGGAATACATAGTAGCTAACAGGAAATTATTTTAACTATAGGGATAATCCTTAAGCTTGGATGTTAATAGATTTTCTTATTGCATAAAATCTATGAAATTATTGATAATTCATCTATCACTGTAGGTCATCCTTTCATCATTTATATTATCCATCAGATCAAGTACTTTTGGCATTTTCAGGATTTTAGGAACTGTGTTTTAGAGTTGGCATATTAGGACAACCCCGTGGCATAAGGGATTGATAATGCTCACATTTTCTGTTATTTTCTTTGTATCAGAGATTTTAATGGATGCAATCCTAAGCAGAACCAGAGAGGCCTTCATTTCTTAGAATTACAATTTTAAAATGAATAATTTTTTTTCTTTGTGTTTGGATACAAATGTAAGTCTTCCAGTTTTCTGTTGTATGGATCAAGTAGTAAGACTAAAAGACTAATTCCATAAACCTTTAAAGTAGCACAACACTCAGATTATTTTGTTTTGACTTGCATAATTAAGCACAGACTCTCAAATAACTTGGCTTTCCTCACCAGTCTGTAGATAGTAAGTGTCTAAAATGTGTACAAAACTTCGGGAGTGGGGTTGGGGGGACAGATCCAGGCAATTTCTGTCCAGAGGAATTATAAATAATTGGAATAGAGATATCCTTCTATTTATGTGCATTAAGCACCAAATGTGGCACAGACCATAAATGTACTGGGAATATTTTTGAAAGATCATCCTGGGCTGGGATTATTCTAAGAATATTTACTTGGAGAATATGGAAATTGGATAGTTCTGAGAGATCTTTGACATAATTTAGGACTTGAATTGAACTGTACTTAGAAACAGAATTGGAAAGGGGATTCTCAAAAGATTAGCTTTGGACTGTGAGGAATGAATGAGCACTCTGATAAACAGGATATGAACCTGCAGTTTAATTTTGGGAGAGTTACTTGGAGGTGCACTGGGAAGTAAATGACTTGCAGCCATTATGTAATAGACAAGACTTGAACCCAGATCATTCCAACTTCAAGGCCAGGTTTCTGTTGCCCATCACTTCCACACACAAGAATATTTGGAGATTTATTTGGAAACACTAATTGGGACTACATTTGGAGTCTTTGAAAACTAGACTAAGATTTTATGATTAAGAAGAACCATTAAAGAGTTTGATGAGGAGAGTGTGTTGTGGTTAAAAGCTTCCTAAAGATAGCCTTTCTTTCTAACCTATTGTGGTTATTACTATTATGATTATAATTTGGCATCTCTTGATAAAGGCTAGGACTGTGGTCATTGTAGGGATATGTTAAAATTGGACTTTATGGTAGACAAGATTCTAGGTAACTTTAAATTCAAAAAAATTTTTAATGGCTACATGAAAAATTATAGAAAGCTTCACTGATTGTAGATGAAGGGGATACTGAATGATTAGAGGAACAAAGGTCTTGTTTGGAGCCTTGTGATAAAGTTTTAGAATCCTGTCACCCAGAAGGGAGAACTCATTTTGAGAAGAAGGTATTGAGTTCAGTTTTGTATGTGCTAGATTTGAGACATGGTAGATCCTTCCCGGTCTAGCAGATAATTAAAGACCCAACTTTGAAAGGGAAAGGTTAATGATAATAAAGATCCTTTGGATGACAGGACTCATAGAGCTAGGCCTAGAAGGGATCCCAGGACATCTAGTCTAATTCTCTCATTTTTACAGATGAGGAAATTAATGCTGTGGTGGGGGGGGTGTTAAGTGAATTGTCCAAAGTCACATGGGTATTATAAATGTCAAAAGCTGAATTTAAACCCAGGTCCATTGAGTTGGTGCTCTTTCCCTTGCCTTTTGAAGATTACTACAGTCTAAATTGGAATGAAACAAGTACCCTACACCAATAAAGTTACAGATCTTTAATTAATTTTAAGACTATACCTAAATCTAAATTCAAGCTGCACTTTTCCTCCTAAATCTGTTTCATATAAAGTCTGGATATAGCTTACAATTTGTCTTACTTTGCAATACATACACATTTTCCACATTCAGAAAATTGCAGATATTTAAAGGCTGATAATCTAAAAAAGGTTGTCCTTAAAAAGAATTGAAGGCTTCACTTCTTTTGGTGAAGGTTAGTCTCCATGAATTTGTTTATATGGTTCTATCATTTCAACAGTGTTATGTTCTAAGGAGTACTAAAAATTAGTGTTGTGAGTCTGGAAGAAGTTCAAGACAATAATAGGGTTTGTGAAGCCAGTGTTGAAGAGGATTTCAGTTATTGAGAGCGTGGCTTTACAGATTTTGATAGTAGTAAGCCCTTTAAGGGGTAAGGGATAGTGGGAAATGGAACAGCCCTGCTACATCATGCTAAACTTAATGAATGAAGTTACACTGAGAAAGGAACTTCAAGGTTGAAGTCTTAGAGGTGAAATAGTAAAATGGAATGATGAGGTCAAATAAGCTGATGGATGACCAATGTATAAAAGTGAGACTATAGCACCTTTCTATAATGGACAAAATGAGGTATTTTGAAGCATATAAATACTATTTTTTATTTGTTACTTAAAAAGAAGATAACAAGGTCACAAATGTGTATTAGAAAGTATCACAACAAACTGAGATGATGAACTTGGCCTAGACTGTCAAATACTACTAAAACGGCAAATTGAGGCAAGTGAACCCATTGGATTTTCTTAAGGTGGTTACTAACCTTGGAAAGAATAATTTCCAAATGTTAGAGATAGCTGTATCGTAATGGGTTTAGGGACCTGGATAGGAGTAGAAGCAGTGACTATAGATCATTTTTTCAGAAAATTCAGTTTCTGAAGTTCCCAGACTTAATATCCTCATGGCATTATTCTTTTAGGCAAAGAGACAAATTGAAGCTTCCATTCTTTATATTTCCTGGACAAATAAGCTCCAAATAGGAACTAACCCTTAAATAGTAGTTAAATGCTATCATTGTTTTCCAGTTAATCAGAAACTTGGCTTATCTTCACACAGCCTCATCACACTCACAGGTCAGAATTGATTTAGTCAGTATGACCAGTATAAGAATTGCCACTGAAATAGTCATCAGTCTGTATACACACCTATCTATAACTTGCCTAAGGCAGTGAACACGGACTAATAATTTTCAGAGGCAACACTTTGTCCCAGGTTTTTCCTGATTTCCAAATTCACCACTCTACAAAAGATACATGCTTCTACTTAAAGTACCTTTCTATAACTAACATTCTAAAATACATTTCAGTCCTTCAGGGATCTTTGGTTTCATCAGTTACCCTTGTTGGTAGGTAATAATTTTGCTGCTTCCCCATGTAATTAGCCTAATCCTGTTACTATTAGATTCATAGGCTGTTAGTAGATCTCTGCTATAAGCTTTCCAACTTGAACTGAAGAGGCTTGATATAGGAATTGAGAAAGTTTATACCAACTTGTGAATCCTAGGTTACCACCACACAACATTGAGGAAACGGGGGAGGGGGGGGCTTTATTGTAAAATAGTCTATGTGAATACAAATATGTGTTCAATGTGAACAGGTCCCTAATTTTTTTTTTAAACCAAAACATGTAACAGAAAGGATACTAAACTAGAAATAACATCTGGATTAAGAATAAGTCACTTCAGATTCTATAGGCCCTAGTAAAATATGTTGGACCTATATTTTTTCTGAAGTTTTCTCTAAACATGTATAATTTTATGGGATTTTCCATTGGCTTTACAAGACACAGGTTCAAATTGAGATGACACACTAAAGATCGATTACAAGTGAGTTAATAATAACAAAACCACACCACAATTTCTGGTGCACACATCAGATGCAGCTAAATTTTTCCTTATAGGAAAACGTATTTCTCTAAGAACATATATTGACAACTAGAAAAAGAGAAAACTAATGACTGTTTTTTTAAATTAAGCAACACTCCATAATACTGAAAATTTGAAGTAAATAAATTGGAAAACAAAAAAATTTATAGAAATGATCAAATGATCAAAGCCATGTCTTTGAACAAAACTGATAAATATGATTAAAAAGAGCAGAAAATCTTGTGAACAAAATAGCTGACAAACAAGGTAAAATCACACCAAAATAAGAATAAAAAACAGAATCTATTATACAAAATTATAGTTTAACAAAACTGAGAATACAAAATAAAGACCTTCAGAAAACACCCAGAGGACCAAATAGAGAACACTGCAAAAGAATTGTCAAATGTTAAAGAAACATGCAATTAACTACACAAATTCTCAAAAATGTTTATCTCCCATAAACTCCTTTGATGAGACATATAGTCCTCAGTAACTGAACAGGAAAGGATATGACAAAGGTGAACCAATTCATTACTACTTTAAACTTTAAAACAATATCTCATCAAAAACTTTTTAAAAATTCCTTACTGTCTTGTTTCCTTTGTCTTAATTATGGGATCATAGATTTAGAGCTGGAACGGATCTGAGAGGTAATCAGAATTCAACTCCCTTTTTGTCAATAAGGAAATTAAGGCAGGTTTGGTAAGTGACTTGGTAACTCGATGACACTTGTAGCAAGTGATAGAGCTTGAATTTTAATGCTGGCCTCTGATTCCAAATACAGTGCTCTTTTACTGCTATTGTTTTCTTTGTCTATAAAGTGGGAATGACAAAGTTTTCAAAAATACACTAGTGACAAATTCCAAAGATCCCTTCTGTTTAGAGGATCTTAGAAGAAAATTTTGTTTATTTCAAAAAAGTGATATAACTAGTATCCTTATAAATGCAAGCTATTTTGTCACAAATATAATCTGATTATTTATTTGGATGCATAGTTAGTCTAAGCAATTGTAGGAAACTATTAAGCTACATGTGAAAAAGAACAAACAACACATTTCACATGTATTATTGAACATATCTTCAAAATACAAGGTATTAATTAAAAAAATAATTTTAATAAGTGACAGTCCCTCGTTTATTAAAGGTGTAAAGGTTAGCTTGGGAAACATTTAATATAAGTTGAACATATGATAGTCTATAATGTGAAATTTTGGGGGAATTTGTGTAGTATGACTATTGTGGAAGTATAATGTTTTTTCCCTCTTGATGCTGTAAAATCACCCAAGAAGCTGGCGAGCCTATAATAAAGGACTGCTGTCCGTGGTGCTGAATAGTCTTGAAATGTGCTTGTGCCTGGGAGAGAAAGCTAATGAATGGATATATCTAATTTTTTTTTAAAAGCCTTGCTTATGGGATGTTGAATTTGCAACCAATCAGTTCCAAGGCAGTAGAATAGTAAGGGCTAGGCAGTTGGGGTTAAGTGACTTTCCCAGGGTCACACAGGTAGGAAATGGGTGAGGCCAGATCTGAGCCCAGAATCTGGTCTCCAGACCTGGCTCTCTATCTATTGAACCACCTTAGCTGCCCCTTTGATATGCTTACAATATATTACTAGGCTAAGTAAATTCCAAATATAAAACCATAGAATATTAATGATGGTGCAATTGTGAATTCAAGTGAAGTGTAGCTCACTTAGGTTCTATGTCAGTATTTGATCACTGTTTATCTGTTGAATTTTCATCTTGCATAGTCATCTCATTAAAAAATACTCCATTTGTACTCCTTCCATTTACCTCTAAGTATTTAACTATAATCTGGTTTTTGATGACCCTTCAGATAATCTTCCCCATCCCCAGCCCCCTAACTCCAATAAATTCTTGGTGCCATAGACAACTTAGACTCTAGTCAATGGTGCCAACTTCCACGTGTAGAGGGAAATTTTTTTATTCTGGACCTCAGGTCCAATTCTTATCCCTATAAATACAATTTTCTTGAGATGGTTTTTACTTGAGAAATTTGTTTTTTGTCATTATTAAGGGTATAAATAGAATTAGTCAAGTAAAGCATTCAAAAATGGTCATTGCTGGTATAGTAAAATGATAGCCAAAAACTCATTAAAATTCAAATATAATTTTTGTTACTCTGAAGTTAGATTTTTTAAAACTATTGCCCTTCTTATAGAATGTACTCCTCTTTCCCCCTTTCCGAAAATGATATAGTTTACATAAAACCTGAATATGGATATATTTTTCCTTTATTATTAGTGTGTCATGTGCTCCTTTTGCACTCAGATGAAGCATATTGGTAACCCCCTTTACTATATTTTTAAATGCATAAAACAATTAGATTAAATTAATTGAAATACAGTTTTAAACATTTTCTTTTAATTTTTTTAGACCACAGTTTAGAACTCTTGCTGTAGAGATCCTATTTTTAAGAGTATATCCCAATGTTAGTATACTGACAGACATAGCTTTCTGTTGAATAATGCTGATAATTGGGGAAAATATAAGAGGCACTTTGATGTTTTCCAAAGTGAAACTAACATGTAGATAAGAAAAAATAATTTGATGTGTTTGCTAGAACTATTTGTTAATTTTTTAATGTAAATCTTGGTCTCCAATAAAAGTCATCAAATATGATTTCATTATTGAACTCTTTTAAAATAAGGACTTAAAAGTTAAATTATTGAGTTTCTTTTTCCCTCCTCTTAAAAGCTGGAGATACAGATGATCCACCAAGAATTACACAAAATCCTGTCATCAATGGAAATGTAGCAATGGCCGATGGACATAATAACACAGAGGAAGATATGGAGGATGGTAAGTAGATCTTGGAAAGATGATTTATGATTATTTTCTTTCTTTAGAGTTCCTTTGTAGCGAGTAATTCTTAATACAGTTTGGCCTAAAAGAGCATTTTGGGATGTTGTGGTTTGAATTGCAAAGTAGCTTATGGATTCCATGTTGGATGTGTTTGAATTGAATTTTTTCCTTCAATTGTTTGGGAATATTTAAAACCAAAAGTTTGTAGCTGTTTAATATATATTTATGATTGCAACTTTATATCCAGCATGAATGTGGGCTCAAAATGTGAAGTACAGACTATAGCTTTTATCTTTTCAAAAGCTTTAACAGATTCTAGGCCTCTTGAGCTTGCTTGGTTTTTTCATTGTGTTTCTAATACACTATTTCCCCTTTTAATCATTATAGCTCATGTTAGGTGTGAAACCAATTTTGGATGATCTCCATTTTTTACACACACTGTCTCTAGATAGAAGACCAAGTTTCCTCCAAAGATCACACATAGTTATAAGTCAGCAAGTTTTAGAAGCAAAATAATTTGTTAATAACAGTTTAATGTCGGTGCAAATGTATTAAGTTCATATCTTTTGAATACCACTTTCCTCTTTCACTTTTTCCCTTTCATAAAAACTTTCGTGTAGTTTGGCTATTACCAGTTTATTTAAAATGAGAAAGGAAAAGACAAAAAAAAAAAAACAACAAAATCCACCAAATCTGAAAAGATACCAGCCAGTAATAATTTTGTGCAGTCCCTGGAATCTTGCAGTGTAATATGAAACCATGTTCTGTCAAAAACATGTCCATCAATCCTCATGAGGGTTGTGTCCTTCCCAGGGGAGTAACGGGGCAGTTGAAAGAAACCATCAGTCACGGGCTGCATCACCAGAAGGACTGCTGTTCAAACCTCCTGCCAAAAGTTCAGCCTCCATGAGAAACTGCAGCAGTAGTTGAGAGTTCTCTCACAGTGCGGTTTATCCCCTGTCAGCTGGCTGAGGCATTATCTGAGGAAGGTAAAGGAGTGGTCTAAATCCCGCTGCTTTATTACCTGTGGAGTGCACTTAAAACCCTGTGTAGAAAAGGACAATTGTGTGGGTATGGTTTTTTTGGTTGGATTTTTGGTGTTTTTCTTTAAATCACGAGAAATGCCAAAAGAGACTTTTTTTAATAAAAGGTATCCAGGAAGCTGGTCTAAAAAAAAAATTAGTAGTGTTTATTAAGAAGATACTGGCACAAAGAGAGCACTCCATTATAGTTTGTTATATTTTACAGAGTGATTATATGCTGTTTTGTAGAGCTAGAGAAAGAGAAGAAACAACAGAAGTAAAATACCTTTATTTCTAACTTTTTAACAGTTTTAAGAACATTTCTAGTGTGTAATGGAATTACAATAAAAGTGACTAAAGTGTTAGAAATTACATTGCTGTTCTATGGGAGCTTGAGAAGAAACAGCTGATTCTCCTGTCCTCAATTGGCAGTGAAGTGTTGAAAACTGAGGGGAAAGGGGAATGTCCTCAATGTCTAAAGAAAGAATGAAACCTTCCATAAGATCAAGGATCATTTTGTTTGCTGTTTAATATTTAAGATGAGTGGTTTATTTAGCTGGTTGGAATCTTTGAGATGAGGTTAAGTGAGAAGAGTTGAAGGATAATAACTTGATAGCACCCGATAGCCCAGGTTTGGGCTGATTCATCTTTACTGAGATCCTTTCTAGTTTTAACAGAATTCGATGACTCTTTGAAATGTTGAAAGGTTATTTAATATACTTGAGCCCATTTCTTAGCCTTATTCTTAGTATATAAAACATTTAATAAGTTCTATAATAGGGGGCAGCTGGGTAGCTCAGTGGAGTGAGAGTCAGGCCTAGAGACAGAAGGGCCTAGGTTTAAACACGGCCTCAGCCACTTCCCAGCTGTGTGACCCTGGGCAAGTCACTTGACCCCCATTGCCCACCCTTACCACTCTTCCACCTATAAGACAATACACCAAAAATTAAGGGTAAAAAAAAAAAGTTCTATAATAGAAATTATTACTTAGACAGGAACTAGGGTAGAAATAAGAGTAGGGTTACATATCAAAAAGAATTGTATAGAATTTATTCCAGATTAACAAAGTATTATTTCTGTGGACCATTTATTAGGATTTGGCAATGGACTTTTTTTTTTTTAACATTTATTAATATTCATTTTTAACATGGTTACATGATTCATGCTCCTCCTTTCCCCTTCAACCCCCCCCCCCCCGCACCCCCCCTACCCATGCGCATTTCCACTAGTTTTGTCATGTGTCCTTGATCAAGACCAATTTCCAAATTGTTGGTAGTTGCATTGGTGTGGTAGTTTCGAGTCCACATCCCCAATCATGTCCACCCCGACCCATGCGTTCAAGCAGTTGTTTTTCTTATATGTTTCCTCTCCTGCAGTCCTTCCTCTGAATGTGGGTAGCATCTTTACCATGACTCCCTCAGAATTGTCCTGGGTCATTGTATTGCTGCTGGTACAGAGGTCCATTACATTCGATTTTACCACAGAATGTCAGTCTCTGTGTATAGAGTTCTTCTGGCTCTGCTCCTTTCGCTCTGCATCAGTTCCTGGAGGTCTCTCCAGTTCTCCTGGAACTTCTCCAGTTTATTATTCCTTTTAGCACAATAGTATTCTATCACCCGCATATACCACAGTTTGTTCAGCCATTCCCCAATTGAAGGACATACCCTCCTTTTCCAATTTGTTGCCACCACAAAAAGCGCAGCTATGAATATTTTCGTACAAGTCTGTTTATCTATGATCTCTTTGGGGTACAAACCCAGTAATGGTATGGCTGGGTCAAAGGGCAGGCATTCGGCAATGGACTTTTTAAATAGGCCATTTTAAGAGTTCCAATTGGAACTTTATATGTTGGCATTATATTAGGAAGAAAATGACACTACATAATCTATAATTATAGTGATAGGAAAAATTAAAGATTTAAGCTAGGAAGGAAAAAGAATGGCTCTTCATCTCTACTCTTAAAAAAAAGTAAGGTAAAATAAGGGTTTATTAAGTATAAAGAAATACTTTATATTTTTATCTTCATACTTTTAATCTTTGTTTAGAAGAGGTTGTAATTCAGTCATGTGTATAGCATATCAAGAATTCTGTAAGTATAAACACATTGTAGTGTTTTGATGCGAGATAATCAGATTTTTATAAAATCGGAAGAGGAAAAAAAGTGAACTTTTTGTTTTGGAAGTATAGGCAACTAGGTGGCATAGGAGATAATTTTTCTCTTCCTTAATTTCCTCTTGTAAAAAGAGGATAACAATGACATCCTGTTTTCAAGGCCTTGTGAGGATAAAAAGATTTTTTTTTAAGTGCTTTGCAAACCAGAAACCTATATGGATGCTGAAGTGTAGTAGGGGGAAATAGACCTAGTCAAATTAAATAAGCATTTCTTAAGTGCCTAGGGGGGGGAAAAATACATCCTACCCTCTAGGAGCTCACAATGGGGGTTGAACTGGTCATATACATATTAATAGCCTATGTAAAAATAAGGTATATACAGGATAAATCGGGGGATAATGGCAAAGGGAAGGAACTAGCATTGACAGGAACTAGGAAAAGATTTTTGCAGAAGTTAGATTTTTTAAAATCTTGACACCTGAATGAAAGAAGGCAGGAAGCAGAGGGATAGAATTGCAGGCATGGGGGCAGGCAGTATAATATTTGATCCTGTAGGTAACATAGTGCCATTTAGTTTAATAATTAGGAAGGTGACACAGTAGACCAACCTGTCATTTATGGAAAGATCACTTTTGTACCCGAATGGAAAATGGATTGGAATAGGAGAGACTTGGTGATCAGAAGGTTATTGAAATAGTCCAAGCATGAGAACTTAGATCCAAAAGCTCTAGGTTGCAATTCCAGTAAATTATTATAAATTCAAATGAGATAATAAGTTAAAATATATGCAAATGAAATTGTGTACTTCTCAATTTTTAAAGGCTCATTGTCTTCCCCTTTCCTTTGTTTACATAAAAATGAGAGACAATTTTAATCATCTTCCTAGTTCCTATGAAAGACTATGTTATTTAAAAGTGATATTATTCTGGTATTTCCTTTTAATTGTTTTGGATTAACATTGGGCACATATAGTGTGAAAACAATAATTAATGTGGTAAAAAGGTGGTAACGTTTGGTGCAGGAAACCTATTTCAGTAAGAGCCTCCAAGATTAAGTAAGATTTTAATCCTGTAAATTCAGCAGATTTTGGTCTAGGTATTAGTATTCTTGAAACCCTGAATATGGTTGGTAAATTTTGCTTTTAGTACTATAAACACATTACCTTTCTCTCTAAAGCAAAAGTAGTTGGAAAAGCAGGTTCATTTTCAGGAAAGTTATGCTCAAGAACCCAGGTGCTAGAAAGACCTTTTGCTCTTCTCCTTGGCAATCCTTTCCTTCTACTCCATCCCTAAGGTTGTGGTTATAACTACAAAGGGGTGAAAGTGGGAAAAGGTCCTTTGGTACCTCCTTCCCCAAAGAGTTTATGCTTTATCTAGTATTTGGACACTATTCCCTTTCTCCCTTGTTTAGATGACTCTACAGAGACTACCCACAACTGCTGAGACTGTGGGAGCTCAGTGTCAAATATAGGAAAAGTACATGGGTGGGGGATACATATTAGATTATATATGTTGGATTTCTAATTTCAAACTTATCAAGGGGCTGCCTGTGGAAGCCTGTGGATTTTCCTATTTTACTAAGGCTGTTGTGGGAATCAAATGAAATAATGTTTGTAAGGTGCTTAACATACAAATTTTTTAAGTGATCTATATGTGGGGCAAGCAGGTTGTATTTGATCTTGTAGGTAACACAGTGCCATTTAGTTTAATAATTAGAAGAATGACACAGTAGGCCAAACCTATCTTTAGAAAGCTCACTCCTTCAAATAGTAAATGTACTTGAGCTTGAATTCAGAAAACCAGCTTCAGCTTCATAATTATCTGATGGGTAGTATAAGTAGGTAAGGAAAATTGAAAAGCTTTTCTGAGCTTGAATTAATGAGTTAACAATGTAATGTTTGATTATGGTTTCCAGGAATTAGGAGAAGATAATTCTACAGTATTCTTCTTTGATCAGAACATATTCGTATTGTGTTCCATTCGGATCATTTTAGCTGAGTCATGAATAATTTGAAGAGTATCCAGATAAGGCAAAGAATTAAGAAACTTAAATTTGGAGATGGGTAGCATTGTATTCAGATCAATGACTTAGTTGTGTAAGAGGGAATAATTAGGCCTATTCTTTTCTGGACCCAGAGGGCAGAAAAAGATGAGGTTGGTGAAAATTACAAGGAGGAAAATTAAAGCTTCATTACAGTAAGAAATTAGCAGAGCTATCCACCTTAGGAGGGAGGTATAATGGAATCCCTTGAAGTCTCCAGACAAATAAGTCCTCTGATATATCATTCAGAAATTTTTGTTTTTATCTAGATTTATTTTGGATTAAATAGCCACTGAGCATTGTCAAACTCAAAGTTTGATTTTGTCTTAGGGCAAAGAATAGACTAACTTCACCATTTGTTTACCTTTATAAATTTCCCCCTTTATTGGCCTCTGTTTAACTTTAGAGTCTTACATTTTTGTGTGGCTGACTTATTCTTATTTAGTTAAAATAGCCCTCTCCATTTAAACGCTTTAAAAAAATATTATGAACCCAATAAAATAAGATTTTCCTACAAGATCTCCTTTTTAGGGGTGCTGCTTTTATGTAACCAAGGGGTTTTGTTCTGATGGTTGCCACACTAAACTATATTTCAGGTAAACTATCATATAATTTGTATCATGGCTGGGGTGGGGGAGTGGCCTGTAAGGTATGCTGAGTTGGCAAAATGGACCTTTCGGGTAGAGACATGCAAGACATACTTTAACTTGAATCTTGTTTTCCTATAGTTATGTGCTCTATAGCAATAGGCATTAAGTGCTCCTTCCCTTTCCATAGTTTATAATTATTAAAATATGCGGTTTAAAAAATGCAAAAACATTTAGTATACTATACTCAATCAATACTTAATTTAAAAGATAAAATAATGATAATTTGAGGATAATTAATATTATTTCCTCTTAAATTATAGCAGTGCCTGGAAATAACAGCCCATTATTACTCAAGCATGTTCATAGAACACCTACTATGTGCAAAGCATTAGAAACAGCTTAGTGCTGTTTGTGTTGTGAATTTAAACTTGAATGATGTTCTCTGAAGGGGAAGACACCTTGAACTTGAGAATTTTAAGTTTTTGAAATGGTGTGCAGTGTTTTGAGTAGATATAGTTTATTCCTTAGTTCTTCTTAACATTCTATCTTTAATTTCTGTTCAGCCTCATCTATCTGTTAATGTTTCCATTGTATTGGACTTTTAAAGTGCTTTGGTTTTTAAGGTCTAGTGAAAATATTCTAGTAATCCTAAAGTGTTAGTGATTTGTTTCACATTTTGTCATCATATTTGACAAGTATTCAGTGACCTATTAACTTGAATAATTTCCACCCTTTTCCCTTTTTGCAGGTTATCTCTAAAACGAAATTGGTGTGCTAAGACCTGGTTCTGACTTAATTAATAGTTGAGTCCTTTAGAAAATCAATCGAATATATGTCCAAGAGAAGAAGCATCTTTCCTCTTCAAAATTGCTTGTTTTGAGTTGAAAATTAAATGTACCTTTAATAGTGCTTTTTATCTATAGCAAAGAATGCTACCCTTTTGTGAGAACTGATGGACATGTTTTCTCAAGACCAAATTAAAATGTTAACAAACTTTGTAATTTCTAGTTTTAGAAGTAGCAAATTACTGGGAAATCACTTATGCTCCCAGCTGATTTCCTGTGGGCACACCCTAACCACTTCTAAGAGTTAGCAGTTCATGGGTTACTAAATTTCATCATTGCTTGACTCTGGTACTAGGCAAGATCCTAAAATATTTCAGTCTACATGATTCTCTGCCTTTGCTATTACATAGGCCACATATTTCATATTTCAGACACATCACACATTTCAGAAATTTTGGTTGCTGGACCCCTGAGTAAGGTGTTATCTTCTAATTCTAAAACAGGTTGAGTGAGATTGTCACAAAATATATTTGTTTATACTAGGTCATTTGTCCTGAGAACATCAAAGTTGATTTGAAGCTAAAAAAACACAACTCCCATATTTTTAATATTGGTTTTAGTAAGAGAGTGATTTTAAAACATTTATCCACATGTTTATAGGGAATAAGCATACTTGATTTCTAATACCAACTGGAATAATGTGGGTCGGTCAGTAGATACTAAGGTATAGTAAACTATTTTCTTCCCTTGTGCACACAAATTATTACCAGTTAGTAACTGGTAATAATAGATAAATATCCCTGAGGAAAAAATTAAATAGGAAACCATCTTCCCTGTGCACAAGAGAAGTAATTACTTGCCCTTTTTTGTTATTGCTTAAATGAAATTAACTCATGCTTCAAATCATAATGCCAAATTGAAATAAAAATCAATGGCTTTTTATTTAAATCTTTAGAATATTACATAGAAATACAAAGAATTGACTTTTTTAACTCGTATTGAGAAATCAACTAAGTATGTTTCAGGTTGAGATAAGACAGTGGTAGAAAGACTTTAAAATTCAACCTTTAAAGTCAAGACTTTTTAAAAAAAAGATTACAAAAAGATTTCCTAAATAATCATACATTTTCACTGTCTTCTAATGCAAGGGAAGAGAAAAGACTGTGCTATGGATAAAGTTTTTTTAATGAATTATCTTAGCCATAAAATCAGAAGGAAATTTTAGATTTCAAGACACCTGAAATTTTTTGTTGGGAAAGATGGGTTTTTTTTTATCCAGAATTAAACCATCAAAAAAGCAGTTTTCCCACCTAATAATTCTGGAAATGTTATATAGGTGCTATCATCACTTTATTTTGCAGATAAGTTCATGTATAGGTCAAGTGAGAAAGTTAGGCTAAGAGACAATTAATTTAAAAATTAGTTCATACCATAAAAAAATATCTTAGTACTTTTAGGTCTAAAGGTCGTTTTTCTCTTCACATAAACTCAATGTCATTTCCTTGCTTCTGTGTTGGTATTTGAAGGTCTTTGTTTTTTTTAGAAGACATAGGACTGATAGGTTTTTTAAAATACTTTTTTGAAAAAGAAATGAAATGAAGGTGATTAATTTGTCTTATCTAGCTGGAAAACATTTGGTATTACCGCCTCTGAATCCTTTTATAAACACAGAAAACAATTGATATGTCCTTATCTCAGCTTTTCTTCTGTAGTCTAAATAATTCTACCTCCTTGGACCCTTGCATATTGATCCTATTTTCCACATATGATTTTGTTTTTAAAAATAATTTGAACTATAATTTCTTTTAATCTCTTACCTTCTATCTCAAAAATCAACTATGTATTGGTTCTAAGGCAGAAGAGCAATAACAGCGAGGCAATGGGGGGGGTTAAGTGACTTGCCCAGGGTCACACAACTAGGAAGTGTGTCTGAGGTCAAATTTGATCCCAGGACCTCCTTTCTCTGGGCTGGGCTCTTAATCCATTGAGCCACCTAACTGATCCCTAAAATGTAATTTTCATGATTTATTTTTCCTTCTTCCATTCCGTGCTCATCTTGGATTGCCAGTGAATTAAGAAATACAGAAGTTTTGTATCTTTTTCTATTGCTTTGAATAAAATTCTCAACAGTATTGTTGTGTGAGTTCAATAAGGAAGCCAGTCATTGTCTTTGAAATTGTGTGCTGATTGAAGAACACACATATTCATTGTTATCCCTCTCTTTGCTTGCATTTTCATATTTCATGAAGACAACATTCACCAATCTATTTTTTAGGGGTGGGAGGACTCTAATCAGTTCTGTTGATGCTCACAGCGTGTCTCACATTAATCATTAATGGTTTGGCCAGTTAATTCCAACAAGTATAGAATGTCTGTATTTTTGTCATTTTATTTCATTGTTTTGAAATAGATTTTCATAGTTGAAGAGTATTTTCAACTTTTAGTATTTGCATATGCTCTAATTTCCCAACCATTTTTCTTTCAGATACCAGCTGGCGTTCAGAAGCAACCTTTCAGTTTACAGTTGAACGTTTCAGCAGGCTGAGTGAGTCAGTCCTTAGTCCTCCATGTTTTGTAAGGAATCTTCCATGGAAGATCATGGTGATGCCACGATTTTATCCAGACAGACCACACCAAAAAAGCGTAGGATTCTTTCTCCAATGCAATGCTGAATCTGACTCCACGTAAGACACTCCATATGATGACATTTTAAATACACAAATAATAATGTTAATTAAATTATCATGAAACAAATTCAATATTCTTAATAAAGGAACATCTCTCCCACCCTCCCCCTTTCACTTATCATACTTTGGTATTCTTATGAAGTTTTAATTATATTGTTGCTTTCTAATTTCGTGTTACTTTTTTAGTCTCCAGTTCAGAAACCAATAAAATGCCCATCATGTAGGAATTGCTATATTCGAAGAAATCAAGGGTGTAGCTATATTATAATTAAGATTTACTGCATACCTTCAGCATTGTTATATTTACTTAATATCTTCTGAGGGGAAACCACTTCATGCTTTGAAATTTTCTATTTTACTATTTTTTATATTTTCCTTCATTAAGAAATCTTTAAGTTCCAGCATCCTAGACCCAAGGAAACATCAGAACTGAAAGGTGCTTTGAAAATCATCATGATGTAACTTCCTAAATAATAAGTGAGAAACTGAAACCCAGAGAGATTAAACAACCTCCCTAAAGGCCACACAACTAGTTAGTGACAGACCTAGGGCTGGAATTCATTTGTCATGGTTAAATCTGGGCTTTTTTTTTTTTTTAAAGCAGTCTTTACATGGCCATTGCTATTTAGAGGTATTTTCCCCCATTCTTTCTTGTGTTAAAGCATTATTAATTTGATTTTTTAAAAAAGGCTTAGAGCAGGGGAAAATCTGTGACTTTACCGATTCTTTATAAATGATCTTAAGATTTGGAGCTAATTAAATGTTGGCTGTAGTGATCTTCTAGTCTAACCTCATTTTATAAGGAAATTCATTATAGCAGTAAAAACATTCTTCTGCTCACAATTTGATTATCATAAATGATATGCTTAATGAATACAGAACATATGTGTTATTTTGGGGAACAACATATTTGAAGTGTTCTGGACAGGTGAGAAGTCATTACAGAACACAAAAAATTTTAATACTAGATTTTATAACGTTTTATAATGAGTATCAACTTTCCAAATGCATCGCAAAAGAAACTATTTTGGAAAATCCTTAAGACTATTCTTTCTTATTCTTAAGAATCTATACTAGATTAGTCATGAATACTGATTTTCTTGCATCCCATTTTGTTGATCTATATTCAGTAGAAAGAGCATTGAATGTGGGTTCCAGAGAATTTAATTTATCTCCTAACTCTGCTACTTGCTTGCTAGTAGTCTCTCTCCCAGGCTGAGTCTTCTTATCTATAAAATAAGGAGGATGGACTAAGCATTCTCAGATTATTTTTAGCTCTTAAGACTCAATAATTCCCAGAATAGAAAACTCTAGTTCATTATCAGCCCAGCTTAGACAAAATAATCAGAAAGGAAGAAGTTAGGGATGCCAAAGTTCAAAATAATTTAGTTCCAAAAATTATAGCCTAATTACACAATCTTATAATTTGTTGTTTTTTTTTTTTAATCTAGGAAATTATGGCACATTTACCAGTACAACATTTGTTCTCATGACTAATAAAAACTTAGTGTTAGATTTTTGGTCCTTAGATGCAATTCTTTTGCTTGAATACAAAGTTTTGTTCTCGAATAGGCACACAGAGGTATCACATTAAATGATATTTTCCTAAAACAGTACATTCCATTTTGGAATTCTGCCAAATCACCTGGGTGAGCCTGTGTAGACAAGGTCATGCATTTGATTTGTCATAATGGCATTTTTCTTAGGGTTTCTTTCCACTATTCACTTTTCTTTGTAGTCTTGAAGCATAGAATCTATATGTTAACTTTATGTGGTTTTATGTATACCTAATGGCTAACATTTGTCATAGCAATTATTAATCTTAAATTATCTTTCCTGCCTAATTTTTTTTTTATCATTACCAGATAACAGGAGAATTAGAAAGTAAATTTGACTAGCTGACTTAAGCCCTTTGATTTTTGACTACATGATGAATCTACAGTATTTGCATGCACACTGAATGTAGGGCACCTAAAATCAGTATTTTTATTGTTAGAATATAATTGTAGGAACTGCAATTTGAGAACAACACTTATGCTTTTTAATGCTTTCATTAAATTATTTATTTTATTAAATTATTTTATGCTGCCTGTTATTAGTACTTAATGAAATACTAAGCTTATTTTAAAAACCTTTTTTTCTGTAAGAGTAATTTTTAGAAAGGCAGCATGATGATGTGATGAGAGGGCCAGACTCAAAGTCAGAAAGACTTTGGTTCAAGTTTTCTGACACATTCTGCTTTTTTGACCATAGGAAATTTCCTTAACCTCTCAAGTGTCCCATGCAACTTTCTAAGGATATGTAGTAGCTGTTCTGCATTGGTTGAGAGTTACTTCACCAGGAATTCCCTGAACAAATGAAATCCGACATCCATTTTTTATTTTAAAAACAGAAGTAGAGCAGATAACCAGTCTTTTGTCCTATGAAAAAACATTAGTATTTTGAAAATACTGATCTTTAAAACATGTAACAGTTTTTAATGTAACGAACTCTTCACTAAAGAAAAATTAAAGAATAAAGCTTAAGGCTTCCTGTTTCCTCTTAAATCATATTTTTCATTGGTTGATTTAATGGTAAAAATGTGAAATAAGGTCTTCAGTAACACTATGGGCTGTCTTGAAAAATACATTCATCAACTAAGCCTCTCATATACTTTTAAAAACAGGTCATGGTCTTGTCACGCACAAGCAGTGCTGAAGATTATAAATTACAAAGATGATGAAAAATCATTCAGCCGCCGCATCAGTCACTTATTCTTTCATAAAGAAAATGATTGGGGATTTTCCAATTTCATGGCATGGAGTGTAAGTTAACAATGTGTTTAGTATTAATTACAATTGAATTTTTTATATTGTTTATTTCTGCTATTGCTCTATGATTCCTGTTCATAAAATTATTCTGAATTTTAGCATCAGTATGCTAAAATGTGATAAGTGGGTAAAAATGCCAGTTTGCCAAGGGAACTATCACATAAAGCTGTACTAACTTGGGAATGCTTATATATTATAGGCAGAGACAAAGTAGTAGCTAATATCTACACTAGGGAAGCACAACTTTTATAACTCAATTATCATTATTGGTACTTAAAAGTTAAAAACCACTGAAACCTGTTTGCCATTATTTTTAAAGTTAAATATTTTAAGGAACTGGATTAACTATTAGTAATATATATTATATATATGTATGTATGTATATATATATGTATGTATGTATGTATGTATATATATATATGTATGTATGTATGTGTATATATATATATATACACACACATACACATACACTATGTGTATTCCTGAAATAAAAAAGTTGGTGGGTCTTTTTTGCCTTGCATGGTGCATTGCACACTGAAATGTTAGAAAAATAAAAACTAAACACAAGATTGCTGAGGCTTTTTAAAAATTTAACTTTATTAATTTTATTTACATTTATGCTAACATAAGTATAAATATAAACCATTTGCATGAATGACATTTATTATATTTTTTCTGGGTCATACATTTTTCGTGAGAGAATAATCATATAAAACCAAAACCCCCAAATAAACTAAAATGAAATATTGTATACTTTGACTTGAGTTCTGACTTCAACAGTTCTTCTCTAGAGTTGGATTTGATTTTTTTAAATTAAGTTTATTTATTTAAGTAGTTTAGGGTGTTTTCCCATGGTTATATTATTCATATTCTTTCCCTCCCCTCCTTCAACCTCCCTTCCGTAGCCAATGAGCAATTCTACTGGGTTTTACGTGTGTCATTGATCAAGACCTATTTCCATATTATTATTTCCACTAGAGTGATTGTTTAGAGCCTACGTCCTTGATCATATCCCCTTCAAAAATTTGACTAGTGGTAGAGGGAACAGGAGAATTTTAGTGTATTCCTTATTGTTCTTTTGATGAAACTACCAGTAACTGGTCGTACAGGTGTTCATTGAATAAAACAGTTCTTACAAGAAACTTACATTTCATTAATATTGCTGTTGTCTTTCTGGAAATAACTTATGTGCTTCATAATTCCTTTTACCAAATATAAAATTTGACAATGGAATTGGGTAAATACGAATGTGGTATGTCCTATACATATTGAACAGCTTTTTTTTCTTTCCTGTTTTGTAGGAAGTTACTGATCCTGAAAAAGGATTTATAGAAGATGACAAGGTTACTTTTGAAGTCTATGTGCAGGCAGATGCTCCCCATGGAGTTGCGTAAGTTTTTCTTTTTAGTTTTAACTTCAAGAAAGTTTTCTTTAGGCAATAGCCATGTTGAGCCATGCTCAACACATATTGAACAGGAACTATATTTCTTAAATTCATTACTACCCTAGTTTTAAGGGCTGTGGATTTTTTTTTTTTGGATTAATTTTTTATTTTTAGAAAAATTTTCCATGGTTACATAGTTTGTGTTTTTATTTTACCCTTCACCCCCTCAAACTCTCCCCTCTCCCTCTTCACCTACACCCCCACCCCCACCCCCACCCCGAATTGCTAACTCACATTTCCACTGGTCAGTGAAGACTTATTTACATATTATTGATAGTTACATTGGGGTCGTCCTTTCAGGTCTACATCCCCAATCATGTCCTCATCAACCCAAGTGTAAAAGCAATTGTTTTTCTTCTGTGTTTCCTCTCCTATAGTTCTTCCTCTGAATGTGGGTAGTGTTCTTTTCCATAAATCCCTCAGAATTGTCTTGGGTCATTGCATTTCTGCTAGTACAGATGTCCATTACATTTGATTTTACCACAGTATATCAGTCTCTGTGTACAACGTTGTTCTGGCTCTGCTCCTTTCGCTCTGCATCAATTCCTGGAGGTCTTTCCAGTTCACATGGAATTCCTCCAGTTTATTATTCCTTTGAGCACAATAGTATTCCTTCACCAAGGGATACCACAATTTGTTCAGCCATTCCCCAATTGAAGGGCATACCCTCCCTTTCCTTTTTTTTTGCCACCACAAAGAGTGCAACTATAAATATTTTTGTACAAATCTGTTTATCTATGATCTCTTTGGGGTACAAACCCAGCAATAGTATGGCTTGGATCAAAGGGCAGGCATTCTTTTATCGCTCTTTGGGCATAATTCCAAATTGCCATCCAGAGTGGTTGGATCAGTTCACAATTCCACCAGCAGTGCATTAATGTCCCAATTTTGCCACATCCCCTCCAACATTCATTATTCTCCCCTGCTATCATGTTAGCCAATCTGCTCGGTGTGAGGTGGTAACTCGAGTTGTTTTCATTTGCATTTCTCTAATTATTAGAGATTTAGAGCACTTTCTCATGTGCTTATTGATACTTTTGATTTCTTTATCTGAAAATTGCCTATTCATGTCCCTTGCCCATTTATCAATTGGGGAATGGCTTGATTTTTTAAAAAATTGATTTAGCTCCTTATATTTTTGAGTAATTAGACCTTTGTCAGAATTTTTTTGTTATGAAGATTTTTTTCCCAGTTTGTTGTTTCCCTTCTGATTTTGGTTGCATTGTTTTTGTTTGTACAAAACCTTTTAAATTTAATATCAAAATAATTTATTTTACATTTTGTAATTTTTTTCTAACTCTTGCTTGGTTTTAAAATCTTTCCTTTCCCAGAGATCTGACAAGTATACTATTCTGTGTTCACTTAATTTACTTAGTTTCCTTCTTTATATTCAAATCTTTCACTCATTCTCAATTTATCTTGGTGTAGGGTGAGAGATGTTGATCTAAACCTAATCTCTCTCATATTATTTTCCAATTTTCTCAGCAGTTTATGTCAAATAGTGGATTTTTGTCCCAAAAGTTGGGCTCTTTGGGTTTATCATACACTATTTTGCTGACTTATCCCAAGTCTATTCCACTGATCCTCCCTTCTATCTCTCAGCCAGTACCATATTGTTTTGATGACCGTTGCTTTCTAGTATAGCTTAATATCTGGTACTGCTAAGCCACCTTCCTTCATGGTTTTTTTCATTATTTCCCTTGATATTCTTGTTCTTTTGTTCTTCCAAATAAACTTTGTTAAAGTTTTTCCTAATTCAGTAAAAAAGTTTTTTTGGTAGTCTGATAGGTATGGCACTAAATAAGTAAATTAATTTGTGTAGAATGGTCATTTTTATTATGTTAGCTCGTCCTACCCATGAGCACTCAATGTTTTTCCAGTTGTTTAGATCTCATTTTAATTGTTTGGAAAATGTTTTGTAGTTATGTTCGTATAATTTCTGTGTTTGTTTTGGTAAATAGATTCTTGTCTAGGGTTATTTTAAATGGTGTTTCTCTTTCTACCTCTTGCTGTTGTGATGTGTTGGAAATATATAGAAATGCTGGTGATTTATGTGCATTTTTTTTATCCTGCAACTTTGCTAAAGTTGTTGATTATTGGTATAGCTATCTTTAGATGAAGCAGGTTACAATCCTTTGACTCAGCAAAACATCGTTTAGTGCTATAACAACTGAAAAATTAGGATCTTAACTTGATGTTTAGGGTAACCTCTTCAGTTGTATCTATCCTATCTCGTATAACAAAGACTTAAATGTAAGCTTTTGAAAAGTCTATACTTGATGACTTTTCAAGTCCTGGAAAAGCTCCTTAATTAAATATTAGATCACTCAAGGGAAAGTCCAAATGAATGAAGAATGCCTATATCTGTGCTTAGAGTGCAGTTGAATAAGCATTGGTGCACATTTATCTTGGGAAGACAATTTTTTTGCCCATAATTAAATAAAAGATAGGGCTGGATTACATTTGGGAACTTGCCTAGTTATTCAAACATTTCCAGGCTGCTTCCTTATACACAGATTTTTCTTGTTAACACTAACACTTTTCTTTTATTGATACAATAGATCCACAAATCATGGAACACTAAAATTTTGAGTCAAGGTGGCTTGAGACCCCCCAAAAAACAAACAAAAAAAACCAATAGAAAGATTCATGTTTAAGTAGGTTGTGGAATATTACCAATGATATGCATAAAGGAGGTAGTACAAAAGATACTCAGGAAATGTTGATTTTTCCTTTAGCTTAATTGCTATGCTGAGACTCGTTGAGTATTATTAAACAACCTAGAGAAACTACATGTGTTTAATAGATCCACTATGGAGGATATATGCTAAATAATAGCTAAGGTGTATATAGTGCGTTGAGGTTTACAAAATATTTTATAAATACTTTTAATTTCATCCCCATAACCTTGTTGAGTAGACTTAGATGAGAAAAGTAAAACTAGAAAAGGGTAAGATTGATATTTCAAGCTAAGTAATTACATAGGTTTATTTGAATATGCTGTTTTTTATATCATTAAATAAAACATTTTTTAATAAAGGAACCTGACCTGCCAGTGTTTAAATCTTTATACCAACCCTTACAAATGAAAGCTATGGCTAACCCAAAATGATAGTATGGCAAGCACTTATCACCAGTTACTTTGAATCCAGCAAACTTAAATCCTGCAAAACATGTACCTACTATATATATAATCTTGTTGGGCATACAAAGACATCTTGCTTCGCAAGCCAAGGGTACTCACTCACATCACAGGATATCTTTGTAAGATAGAAGTTCTTAATCTGATTGATGTCTGAAAACTTATTTTCATTTATTTTAAAATATTTTTAATAATGTTCAATATAATTGGTTTCCTTGGTAATCCTATGTATTTTATAATATTCTGAGAAGGAAATTTATTGGCTTCAGGAGGGTTACCACAGTGATCCATGATACATAAAGGACTGAAAATCCTTTCTTTAAAATAATACTCCCTGCTTAGCTCCTCTCTCTCACAGCAGTTACAAACATTACTAATTATTTACATCTTGATACCTAATCACGTTTGCATCAATTTTATGGAAAAAGAAATAAATAAGAGGATCCTTAGCAAAATGTCAGGTGACAATCAATTACTCTCTTCCCTAGAAGTCTTCTTTGGTTGACTTTCTTTTAAAGGAAAATAAAATGGTTAGTTGTACATTTTGTTTTTAAACCAGTCGTTCTTTTGGTTAACTTTCCTCACCTGTCCTCTGGTCATGGATTCTATTCCTTCGGGAAACCATCAGCTTTTAGTCTGTGTTCAAAATACTTATTCACTTTTAGGACTGTTCGGTTTTAATTTCATTCCTGTGATGTTAAGGAATGTAGATCTAAATTGTTCTCAAACAAAAGTACACTTACATGCAAGGAATTTCGATGTAGCTATTATTCCAGACCCATGATTTTCCATGGTTTATAGAATTCCTAAGAAGGAAACTCCCTCTACTAACACAAATCAGCAACCATTTTGCAATTTTCCTAGGGAAAATTTAGGTTAGGTGTTTTGCTCAGGGGTTACATCATCAATACTGTTTGTATCAGAGGCAGGACTTAAGCCAAATTTTCCTCGCGATGAGGCCAGCGGTCTCTATTGTAGTTGCATTTGTTATTATAGGATTTAACCTGTGCATATATATCTACTTGGACATGTATTTTCATCCATTTTCCCACTAGTTACAATATAGCTGGCCCAATCCATCAATTATCTCAGGTCTTTTTACCGGTACCACATATTTCCACGGCAGCTGGTTGGGATTAGAGATTTTATCTAAAGTATGAAATAGCAAAGCCAATCAGCTCACTGTAGAATTAAACCTTTGTCATTGATTACATTAATACAATGGTCAGTTTCATTAGTTAGTAGCAAATTTCATGTCTAATATTTACTCAGGCTTCTATCATTTTAACATGAATAAATCATTCCCCTCCAACATCCTGTGCAGTGGATAGGTTTTGTGAGATTGACATATATCTCAGTTTTGGATCGTTAATATAAGGGTACACAGAGCTTGTGCAATTTACTCTTAACCTTAAACTGTTTTTAGGTGGGATTCCAAGAAGCATACGGGCTATGTTGGTTTAAAGAACCAGGGAGCAACTTGTTACATGAACAGTTTGTTACAAACTTTATTTTTCACAAATCAACTACGCAAGGTAATGTGTTTCAAAATTTTTTCCACTTCCTTTTCTCTTTAGAGTAATACTCAGGAAAGTCCTTTTTAGTAGTCTTTAATTGTTTTTACATGCTTTACTACCATAAAATTTGACTTTATTCATACATTTACCTTGCTAATCACATAAGAGATTAAAATATAGCTGCAGTGAATGATTTAATTTTTAAAACCGTGCTCCTACCTATAACTGGTTACTCTTAAGGTTTCTATTTTAGGAGTAAGCTATATATCCATAATTCATGTGTTTAAACATTTAATTTAAAAAAATTTTGCCTGGAGGAAAAATTCTTTATATTACTGTCAGAAGTTTATATGAAGGACTTTTATCAGTGGTGCTTATCATTACTGAATGTATTTGGTTAATCAGCCTTAACTATTATAGTTGACATATTTCAACATGTTCTGGATTCAGATGATCTCATTTTTATGTATGGTTATCTTATCTACTAATTAGCTTATAATAGTAGGAGCCAACCATGGGTCTAAAAGTAAATAATATTATATCATTGTAAGGTGTGAAAATTGCTTTTATCCTAGTGAATCTTTAGGTTTCAAACCTTTTCCCCATATAGCTTTTTTGAGTTCCCATTTCAGTTAACCTCAACCCAAAGTACTAGAAGTCTTTTAGGAAATTCCACAAGTCTAACTGGAGCAGCACTCTGTCCTGAAGACAATCTCTTATGCTTCCACTTTTAGTCTTTTTAGGTTTTGTTTTTTGTTTTTTGTTGTTGTTGTTTTTTTTTTTTTTTTAAATTAAGCTGAGGGGCAGAACTGGGGAGAGAACCTTTCAACAGGGATTAGCAGGTGTTCATTTATATCTGAAGTTTCAGCCATCTACCTATAGGTCTTGGAATATATATTCTCTGCAGATAGATAATTCCTAGTTTATTTTTTAAAATTAATTATTATTTTAACAGAAAAATTTTTCACAGCAAAAAAGTTTTTTTTAATATATTTTAATTTAAAAATCTTTTTAGGCTGTATACATGATGCCAACAGAAGGTGATGACTCATCAAAAAGTGTTCCTTTAGCATTACAAAGAGTGTTCTATGAATTACAACACAGTGACAAACCAGTAGGAACAAAAAAACTAACAAAATCATTCGGGTAAGTATGAGGAAACCAAGAAGAAAAAGCTTGCAGGTGGAAATATTTTTCAAACTGATTTAAGAAAACATAAGATTTTGTATTAGTCAGCTTGTAATTTACAACAGTTTTTGCTCAAAATGAAAAAAAGGTTATAGGAATGAATAAAAATAAGGCATTTGTATTGGGTTTAAGCAGGTGTTATAGAATTTATTTTCAGTTCATATTATGTTTGAAGAGATCAAAGAAATTAGCCTCATTTCATTAGGTCTGCTCTGACTTATTTTTTAAACTATCACAATCATAATTGAAGGGAAACTTGACACCATTTAATACAAATGTCATCTGAATTTCAGTGATCTAATCTTTTTTTTTTTATTCTAAAAAACCTTAAAACAAATATAAGAGAAATTTACAAAGATTTTCAGAAGACAAAATATACGAGTTTTTGCACCACAGAAAAGGAGCATATCTAGAAATGGAAAAAATGGGAAGATTTGTCATGAATATTAAATACAAATTTGACACCTATATTGTGCAGATTAAATCTGCACAAATTTATAACAACAGTAAGATCTATTTATTAAATTTAAGTGGTTAAGTTAGATACAAGATAATAACCAAAAGTCATTTAATAAGTAAAAAAGGAAAAAAATGAGATGCTACCATTTATACATTCAAGATAGTTTAAGACAGTTCAGACCAGCTTGACTAGAGAAACAGGCAAACTATTAGATTAATGGCAAAATTTTAAATTTTAATTTAGAGTCATTTGGAAAACGATAGGAACTGGTTAAAGCTACAAAAATACAAAAATAATGATACTTACATAGGGTTGTTATTGACTTGGGGTGAAAAGGGGATGTACATACATTTTCATACTTAACATACATTCATATTCATAGTATCAAAAGCTGTAAATATAAAATCATGAATAGCTTAATTACAGCATAAACTCAATTATGCAAATTGAAGTAGTTTTGCCATTTTTAAATTTCCAAATGAAAGATAACAAATGTTTTCTACCTTTGTTTATATATTGTTCCCCATTTCTACAATGTTGTAGAAATTCCACTCATAGAATACTTTCTTTAGAATACCTGCCTGATATCACTGTTTAGAATAAGACTTTTCACATTACCTTTGTCAAATTACGTATATAAATGCTTTCTTATAATGGATCGATCTTTTCTTACAAAAATATAGTATCTGTAAGGGCAAGGGACTATGTCATTTCCCCCCTCCCATCACTTGGCACAGCTACTTGTACAAAGTTAGTGCTTAAGTGGTTAATGTAGTATGGCTCATAATGAAAAAGAAATTAAAGCAGCAATATATACACAAATCACAAATATGTTAATTCAGAAGAAACAATTTTCTTATTAAAGATAACAAAACATTCTCTAAATAGTGCAAATGTCCAGTTTCACTTATAACTTTAAAATCTTTGTGTTAATGCACTATAATTAGCAACATTTAATATCCTAATACATTCTATAAAAATAGGCTTTTCTAGTAAATCTAGGCTAAATAATTTGCTTCTCAAAAAATCTTAAGTGACATGCTCTAGCTTTTATTTTATTATCCTTCCATTTTCTTACAGGTTCACAATGATACCTCACTCTTCACCCTCTTAATCATTAGTTGCTGAATCTTATTAAGTTAACCTCTATAACATCTCAAAATAGATTTCCTGACACTTTTGATTTTTTTTATTCTGAATTTAGTAATCAAAAAAATTAAATCTGTGGAAAAATTCATGTGAACCAGTAAATTCATTAATTTACCATTTCAAAAAATAGGCATATATGTTAACAAAGTAGCATAAACGCCTTATTTATTTTTTTTTAACACTTTTCCTCCCCTGTGTATTTTTCCAGATTTCATTGTAGGTTTTGGAGTATTTTTATTTTTAACTGTATAGTTTATGTATACATACATCTTTCTTCCTTGAACTAATAGTAAAGAATTTAGAATCATAAGCCTTCCAAATAAATTAATTTATTTTCAGTTTTTTAAACTTAAGAAATAGTATGGAATGTGGATGTGTGGTTGACCTTAGAATTAGAAAGTCTTGTATTTAGATACTGTCTCTCAAACATGATTGCTCTCTCAAACCTCAGGAGGCTCTCTTCCAGATAAGTTGTTAATGGGTAGATTGAATTTCTATATTGGGAATTCTCTATGCCATGAAACTCTGCCTCTTCCCTTCTGTTATGGTCATATGCAATGGACTGTTTCTATTTTTTACCCAAAAGTTTATTTCCTCTACAAATATTTCTGTAGATATGGTTCCTCCCCCTGTTAGTAGGATCCTTAAAATATAATCACTGGCTAAAAGGGCCTCTGAACAAGTTTCATGGTTTTTGTTGTATATTGCCATCCTGCTTTCCAAAAGAACTTCATTCACAATTTCAAAGGCAATTTTAACAGTATTTCTCTTTCTGTATAGCTTTGTCAACATTGAATTTTACATTTTACTTGAGAAATTACTTTTCAGGCACTAAGTGATCATATAGACAATATGTGTAGAAAGCATTTTATAGATATGTAAGTTCTAAAATTGCTCTTGGGTCTCTAAATTCAAAACAGAATTTAGACATTGAATGGTATAATAATCTTTCAATTTTATTCCTGGAATACTTCTTCATTTAGACATTCTGAATTAATAAGAATGTACTTTTCAGCATGAATATCAATTAAGTGTATATAAACTGAGTCATTTAACTTCTCCAAATTATTCTTGAATTCTTATTCATTTGAACTGCTGAGATTTAATCTTCTGGTGGAAATCCAGAGGCATATTTGGGTTAGAATCCTGCTTCTGCTTACTCACCTACATGGCCTTGAGCAAGTCACTTTGCTCTCATTGGCCTAAATTTCTGCATTGTTAAAATGCTAGGGTTGGGCTATTTAAACTCTTAAGGAGCCTTTCCAGCTCTTAAATCTACATTTCCATAAAATAGAAATATTATTTTTATTTTTTGAAAGATGGGAAACTTTAGACAGCTTCATGCAACATGATGTCCAAGAACTATGTCGAGTGGTAAGTTTCCAGCAGTATTTTTAACCTAATTATGTATAATAGGGTTTTGTTTTTTTTTAAACAAAGTAAAGTATATTTTATTGCTCAAGAAGTCAAGGTGTATATGTAGTCTCCCTGTTCAATAAGGGATTACATTGATTCAGGGTGGCCAGCCTAATATGTAAATGATTGTTTTGTTATTCTCTGTGAAATGAGATCTTACATGAGATAAAATGATATTTTCCCTGCTCTGAAATTCTGTGATTCTTGGTCTGAGACTAATACTGTTCTCCTCCCTCTCTTCAAAGGAAAATTATATTTATTTAAATCTGGTCTCAAGACACTTCCTATCTGTGTGACCCTGGGCAAGTCACTTAACCCTCATTGCCTAGCCCCTTAACAATTTTCTGCCTTAGAACCAATACCCAGTATTTATTGATTCTAAGACGGAAGGTATGGGTGTTGTAATTTTTTTAAGGGAAATTATATTTATTTGGTTAAACCTAGTGACACTTTCCTTGCTCCAGCAAAGAAGAACAGCATTGCTTTTATTACAATGATAACCAGTAAAGTATTTGTTTGATAAAAGGAAATGCTTACACGGTTGGCAACTTTAATACTAAAGTGGTAACTAGGTTTAAAGTCAAATTGTTCATGCAAATTTAGTCTGTAGTGAGAATGTGTATATAATATAGAGAGCACAGATTGAATTATGTGTGCTTGATATGAATCACTTTAGACTCAATACTACTTTATATGCCACTCTAATTGACTTCTATGGTACTATGGTCTTTTTAATTTAACCAACACATAGACCTCCCTTTGCAATATTTCCACAATAAATTATATGGACATTAAAGAAAACAGTGTAATAAAATTTAAAAGCTTAGAGAGACTATTTATTAAAGCATGAAGTTTTTCTCCCAAAATAAAGCATTGCGAAGATTGGCTTTTTAAAATTAGCACAAATTACATGAACCCCTTGGAAAGATTGTTTTATCTGTGGTTGGTACTACTTATGATATTATCCTCTAATATGATAATTACATTGCTTACTAGCTTTATTACATTAACCCCCAAGAAAAGCCAAAATCAAGTTCCTGTCTCCCTTTTTCAAAGCTTATGAACTTCATTGGACTTACAGCTATGTGTACGTTCTTGTTCTCAGGACTGCTTCACAACTTTTTCTTTACATATATGTTGTAATTAGCTTATTTTGTGATAGCCTTTGTCATGTAAGAAATATCTTGAAATTTGATGTACAGAACACCAGATTTAGTCAGAACAAGAGTTCAAATTCCATCTTCTGATACTCACTACTGTGGGGGGATAACATGGTAACACATATTATACAATTTGTTAAAATTAATTCTAAAATTCTCTTTCAGTTGCTAGATAACGTGGAAAATAAAATGAAAGGAACATGTGTAGAAGGCACCATACCTAAATTATTTAGAGGCAAGATGGTGGTATGTAAATACCCTCTTAAATTATTTTAAAATAATTAAATGGTTGCTAATTCCTTGTAGTAAAAGCTCCATATTAAGATAATATGTTTTTCTTGTAGTCCTATATCCAGTGCAAAGATGTGGACTATCGATCTGATCGGAGAGAAGATTATTATGATATCCAGCTAAGTATAAAGGGGAAAAAAAATAGTAAGTTTCACATGCATAATAACATTCTGTTGAATTAGGCCTTTAATGAAATTTTATATTTGGTTAAAAGTATATGTTTTCTATACAACCAGTTTTGATTGCCTAAATATAAAAGATTGAATTCACTTTTCCGCTCATCTCCTTTTCTCAAATGTTGATAATTATGATGGTATAATGAATTGCAGTTTTAGTAAGAGGGTGCTAAATTAAGAAAAGAATGCTTATGATTTTATGAAATATTTTACTGTTGAATTCTTCAATCCATGAATTTTAAAAATTGACTTATAGTATAATGCTTGTAATAATTACATTTTAGTAAAAAATCTTCTATATCTTTTCTTAGTATTTGAGTCCTTCATAGATTATGTGGCAGTAGAACAGCTAGATGGTGACAACAAATATGATGCTGGAGAACACGGCTTGCAGGTACCTGGGGAATATTGTAACATTGGTAATGCTATATTTTTGACATTTGCCTAAATTTTTAAATTCATCGTTAAATAATTTTTGATGTTGGTAGAATTTCTTTAAGCAAATTTGTATATTATCACTTTTTCATCACTCTCAAGCCTATCATCCCATATGTTTATATTTATATGGAACAGAATATTAAGAATACATCTAGTTTTCTGTCATTGTAATTGGCTTGTAATTAATTAGTTTTTATCATATTTCTTAAAAAATAAGACTAGACACAACTATAATCACAAAAAGCAAATATTTAGATGTCTAATTTAAATGTTGCCACTTTGGTTAGGTAGATTTAATAATAACTAGCCTACATTTATTTTTCAATGTTTAAGGAAGCAGAAAAAGGTGTGAAATTTCTCACGTTGCCACCAGTGTTACATCTACAACTCATGAGATTTATGTATGACCCACAGACGGACCAAAATATCAAGATAAATGATAGGTAATAGTTTTTATGTATACTTGTTAAGAAGTTTACTGAGCCTATAGCTCCAGGTGGTTTACTTAACATTTGTATGTTAATGTTGTATTGACACCTGAATTCAGGATAAGTTGAAAATAATACCTTGTTTTTCTAGAGATGTTTTCAGTGCATCTCTCCAGCAATTTTGATCTCCCTTCAAGTCTGCTAAATCAATTTTTAAAAATCTTTTACCAAATTTGTCAATCTTCAATGTTGTATTTTTTCCTATTATAGATTCCCAGCCATATTACAAAAATAGTCTCATATAAAGTCTTGTAGTAGTTTTTTAAAATAGATTGTTCTTTTTTATCTCTAGTTTATATTCTTCAAAAATAATTTGTTTAAAATGGAAAATAAAGTACATTGGGCACGATTTTTGCCCAATCTTAATAGAAATAATTAATTTCATTGTGATTTGAGAGAAAAGATACAAATGTAATGTACCCTGTTTATGATAGTGTTCTGCTTTTTATTTAAATTATTGCAGCAGCCAGTTTATTACTAACTACTAAGGATGGTTTCTTAATACCAACAAAGATGAAAGATAGTCATGTAGAGAGATAATTAATTTTAAAATTAGTCATATTTTTTCTTCTAAAGGTCCATTATGCTTCTAAATTGGTTGAGTTTGTTGATCTTTTTTTTTTTAAACCCTTAACTTCTGTGTATTAGTTCCTTGGTGGAAGATTGGTAAGGGTAGGCAATTGGGGGTCAAGTGACTTGCCCAGGGTCACACAGCTGGGAAGTGTCTGAGGCCGGATTTGAACCTAGGACCTCCTGTCTCTAGACCTGGCTCTCACTCCACTGAGCCACCCAGCTCCCCCTGTTGATCATTTTTTAAAAAGAACTAGGTATCTTTACTGGTCCTTTTATGTTTAACGTGTAAATGCCACAGTTGTGGCTTAGTTAAAAGTTATACAGGCACATCACTTGATGTTTTCCTCAAAAGTTGTTAACAAATTGAATTTTACTGTATCAAAATTTTAAATACTACCTTAAAGGACTAAATCAAAGCTAGTAAAGGAATTCTGTAAAGATGAATTCTCAAAAGTCATGTTTTCATTTGTATTTTTTTCCATTACCTTTGGCTCTTCTATTCAGTGTTGCCTAAAGAAAGATACACCTTTTAGCCATTTCGTAAACTTATCTATAGAGGTGTATTCAATTTGAAAAGGTGTTCTATGATAATCTTAGGAGCATCTAGGGGGACTCCATGTATCGGAGTACTAGGCCTGTAGACAAGAAGTCTTGGGCTCAAATCTGTACTCTTCTTAGTTGTGTGACCTTGGGCAAGTCACTTAATCCCATCTGCCTGGCCCTTACCTCTCTTCTTCCTTAGAACTGATACTTAGTATCATTTCTAATACAGAAGAAGGTAAGGGGGTTTTGTTTATTTTTTGTTTTTAAAGAAAATAACCTCATTGTTATTGGTCATCTAATAATCTTTAAGGAAGACCTCTCTTACTACCACTTTCCCCTTGCCTTAATTACCTTGCACTTTAAATCATCATCCAGATCCTCAGGGATGGGTATCTTCCTGCCTCATCTAGCAGCTGTGGAAGGGCAAAGGAAAGAAACAAAAAGTGATTCATGCCTTTTTTTTTTTAACTAATGATTTTTGGCTTGGGGCATGAAGGAGAGGTTTCATACCTCACTTTGAACTAGACCTTGAAGTGTATTCTAAAATTTGGGAATGTCTATTCTGTACAGTACAAATATCACCTTTGGCACTTCCCTATTCATTCAGCATAATCAAATTAACATCACAGTCATGTGACAAATTAATTGATTTTTGCATTCATTAAAATTAGAACCCTTTCCCCAAGAAAGATCCAAACCATTTGTGTTGCAGAAAGCTCTTAACAATGCTTTAGGCTGGTTTGTGGCCAACACAACCTGAGAGGTATTGCAATCCATTCCTAGCATGGACTATGGAGCAGGCAGGACAAAATGGGATACTATGGTTTCATTATTTTGTTTGAAAATTTTTCAGTTTCCAGAAAATCAGCAGCAGCTCTATGCACAGTAAGTAGAAAAATTACCATCCAGTGGCCAATATCAATTATTTTTATGTCATCTATCATTGTGTTAACCGTGTCATGACTTCTTTCCATTAACATGGCTAATTAAGAATTTTTTTAAACTAGTGATAAGCATAACTTTCTAAAATATTTTATACACTTTTATTAAAGCTGTTGCATTTTTCTCATAGGTTTGAGTTTCCTGAACAGTTACCACTTGATGAGTTTTTACAAAAAACTGATCCCAAGGATCCTGCAAATTATATTCTTCATGCAGTACTAGTACATAGTGGAGATAATCATGGTGGACATTATGTGGTTTATCTAAACCCTAGAGGGGATGGCAAAGTAAGTAACTGAAGTAGTTAAAATTGGGCAAAACCCTAAAAATAGCTACCCTTTTTTCTCATAAAAATAATTTTGAGTTTACTCCTAAATATTTCATTCCTCTATCAAAATAGACTGTTGTATGATATTAGTTGTATAAGCAGTTTGTTTTAGAACGCTTTGCAAATATTTTGATCTGATGAGGTTCTCCAATTATCTTATCACAGCATTAATTTTTAGAGAGAATATATACACTAAATATCATTGGGGAAATGTTCTAGTGTGGAGAATTTTTGTCATGATGATGACAATACTTAACAGTTGTATTTCACTGGTGTATGATCCTAGGCAATTTACTTAACCCCAGTTGCCTAGCTAGTACTACTCTTCTGCCTTGGAACTGATACTTATCGATTCCAAGACAGAAGGTAAGGATTTTTTGTTTTGTTTTGTTTGTTTTTAAAGAAAAGAAAATACATATTTTGTTTAAGCAGCATCCATTTTGTTTACAGTGGTGTAAATTTGATGACGATGTTGTGTCAAGGTGTACAAAGGAAGAAGCAATTGAGCATAATTACGGAGGTCATGATGATGACTTATCAGTTCGGCATTGTACTAATGCTTATATGTTAGTTTATATCAGGGAATCAAAACTGAGTAAGTATATGTTATTTACCATTTGAATTTGTGTATAATATTTATTTCCTTCATCATTTTAAAATTGTTTTCCCATCACCTTAACTTTAGATTACATTTATTTTCATCCTCCATTATTCTTTATAACAAAGCATGTAAATGATGAATTTATTATAAGAAATCAACCCACAATTGTGTTATATAGTTTTAGGTTTCTTTTGAATCCTATCAGTAACTGCATTTTACAGTAAATTCTTTCCTATGAGGAGATGATAGGGGAAGAGAGGTTTTTTAGATTTCAAAATAACTTTTGAAAAAATCATTTTATGGCTTTGTAATGATGATAGCATTCTTAAAAAACAATGGGAAAAGCCCAACTATCTCATCAGAACTAACTTGAGTTGAAGGAGAAGGTTAGTCAAATCAGGCATGTGGTCAAAAATCTTTTTTTTTTTCCCCATCTTTTATTTTGGTCTGAGTCAATGGCACAAAGAGTTAATTCTTAAGTTAGCAGACCAGACCACATAATAAAATTGAAAAGTGATCTGTCAGATTAGCATATTCACTTCAGAGGAGTAGAATTTAATCACTTAAAAATTTTAAACTAATTCCCAGTTATTTCTGCAGGTGAAGTTTTGCAAGCTGTCACTGATCATGATATTCCTCAACAATTGGTAGAACGCTTACAAGAAGAAAAAAGAATAGAGGCTCAAAAGAGGAAGGAGCGGCAGGAAGCCCATCTCTATATGCAAGTGCAGGTCAGCTTCCAAACCAAGGAGGACACAAAGTCCTTATTTGACTGTTAGATGAGACAGGTATAAAAGCATGGGTTTAAAAGCATGAATTCCTATGAATGTTCAGACTTTAGGAGTAGTAATAAGTGACAAATGAGAAAAAAATTAATTCATTTAGCATAGCTCCAAACAATATTTGGAGCCATTTTTCTTAATTTTAGTAGTATTTTTGAATGTTTGTGCTGTGCCCAGCATTATATAGGAACTATAGGAATACCAAAGAAGATTAAGACATAGATTTATGAAAGCTTGTAGAGTAAGTCAGTAAAAAGAACAATTAATGATACATGCTCATCCCAGATATGTGTGCCACTCATGTAAATGTCCATTTAAAAGATCATTTCTCTCTCATAAGTCAGTTTCTCCCTTCTTGCTATGGTAATACCCGCAGTAGTCAGAAGTCATTATGGAATGAAGCGTTACCTCTTTGACTATCTTTTTTTTCCCCTGTTTCCCTTGGGGATGGTTCCATTGATGGTGTCTGACTGCTATTATCTCACATGACAACCAGCACCACGTTTATGCTCTTAATTCTTCCCCAACCCTTGTGTTGAAATGTCCAGGATTGCCTTGTACCCGATTCTTCCCCAAAAAAGACAAATCTTGGTTCTTTATTGTATTATTTGGTGCCTTTTTACGTACACTGTACTATGTTAGCTATTTACATTTTTTCAGTAATCTAGGAAATGAGAAGAGATCAAACTAGAACAGTGGTTCCCAAACTCTTTTGGCCTACCGCCCCCTTTCCAGAAAAAATATTACTTAGCCCCTTGGAAAGTATTATTATTATTATTTTAATTTTAATAGCAATTAATAGGAAAGATAAATGCACTTGTGGCCATCACCGGTCCCCTGGATCGCTGCAGCACCCACCAGGGGGCGGTAGCACCCACTTTGGGAATCACTGAACTAGAAGAAACTTTTAGGAGCATTTGAAAAAAGGAGACATTGCACTCAAGAATTTTCCATTCTATTGGAGAGAACAGGCTAAAACTAAACTTCTACTAGAAAAAAAATAATAGCTGACAATTATCTAGTGGTTTGCATAGTTTCTCATTTGATATTCCTAGTATATTACATGGTGTATGTATATTGATGTTTTATAAATGTGAAAATAACATGACATTTTGGTTTGGGGAGAAAAAAAAAAGACCCATTTTTGTAACTTGAAGGAAGTGATATTCTTCAAGCCAGGATTTGCAGTTGGGGTGAAGGTTAGATAAGTAATTTATAAGAAAATTCTTTGTGCTTTAATTTTTATAAACTACGTAATGTGGTCATTTGAATTTTAGTCCTCTTTTTCCTGTAATTTTTCGTACTTTAGTCTCTACTCAAAACTAGCTATAATCAACACAGAGTGATTTTATTTATCATTAAGGTTGCTTGAAAGGTTTCTTATTTTTAATCAGTTTCACATATTAATGCATATTTCCAGATAGTGACCGAGGACCAGTTTTGTGGGCATCAAGGCAATGATATGTATGATGAAGAAAAAGTAAAATATACGGTCTTCAAAGTATTAAAAAACTCCTCATTAGCTGAGTTTGTACAGAATCTTTCTCAAACAATGGTAAGTTTGTTTTATCAAATGATTCTTGTAATATATTCAGTTTTGGTGCACCAGTTCAATGAGTTAATTTGTTGGGAAAGTTCTTCTTTTACTTAACTTTTAATGAGAAAATTGGATTCAGATTATATTTTATGGGGATAAATTTTTGTCTAGATTTTTCATGAAGGTTATGAACTAAACAGTTCGGATATTTGTTAGCTCCTTTTTATTCCTGTCATTTAAGTGCTGGGATGAAATGTAGAATTGTAGACAATTAATAAGTGAATTAGAAAAGCATTTATTGTTTGCTATGTGTGAAACATTCCAAGGACTGGAGATACAAATATAATAGAAAAGGAATTTCCTACCTTCAAGGAGTTTACTTTCTTTTTTTAACATAGATTCTTATTGGTATCTTTTGTTTTCATATCACCTACTTTTCCCTTGTCTCTCTTTCCCTACTCCTTGCCTGTAAAACTAGTTAGTAATAAAAAGGAAGATACTTATAAATACAACTTCAAGAGCTTACATTCTAATGGAGGACACTGTATTTAAAGGAAAGAAATGACCAGGATGGATTAGTAATTTTAGTTTGGAATAACAGAGACAAATGGTGAGTGTAGCTATAGGGAAATCTAACAAAGACTTCACTGCAGCAACCTTTAACCTAAGATTAAAGTCTGGTGGTGATTTGTTTTGGGTTTTTTAAAATTATAGTCAAAGAACAATTTGGAAACTTTTTTTTTAACACTTACCTTCCATCTCGGAATCAATACTGTATATTGCTTCAAAGGCAGAAAAGCAGTAAGGGCTAGGCAGTGGAGGTTAAGTGACTTGCCCAGGATCACACAGTTTAGAAGTGTCTGAATTTGGACCCAGGATCTTTATATCCAGGCCTAGCTCTCCATCCACTGAACCATTTGGCTGCCCTGTTCTCGCACCCCACTTACACCATTTTTTTTTTTTTTTTTTTGTCTAGAGCACATAACAAGGTACAAATTAATTCTCAATTGTTAAATTTCCCCTTACATGTTTTTGTTCAAGTATAGTACCTAACAGAAAGATGTTTTGATAATTTATGAAGTAGGTAATTAAGGTCATCATCTTCAGTCCCCCTGATGGGAAGGGAATAGAAAACAGGATTACAGTTATGAAAGATTTGTAAGAGAATGTTCTTGACTCTGCAGTCTGCACATTGATCTTCCATATAAAATATTGAAATAGTTCATTAGCTAAGGATAGTAATAGTTGATAGTGATGTAGTGCTGCTTTTCCTGGTGATATTCCGAGGCTTGATCTTTGATTTTTTTCAGAGTAGGGAACTCTCCTTGTGGAGACTTAACCCATACAGAGGAACATCGTCATCTATAACTTGAGTCTTAATAGAGTTGCCTTTGAGTGCCAAGTGTTTAAGTGATTTGCTAGTGGTCACACAACACTATATCTCATAGGCAGCCTTTGAACCTAGGATTTCCTAACTTTTAAGGTCAGCTTTGTCCATTATAATAGTGATGGCAAACCTATGGCATATATAGCACACCCTGAGCATGCAGGTGCCCTACCCTACCCCACCCCACCCCACTCCCACTAGAGTTTCTTACTAGAAAGGCAGAGGGACCTGGCCATTCCTGCTCCCTTTCCCCTCTCCATCATGTTTGACAACATTTTTTCACATCCCCCGCCCCTCTGCCCAACAGCCCAATGGGAGCACATAAGGCGTAAGGTGGGCGGCTCACAGGCGGCAGAGTTGGAGGGGAGCAGAGCACTTGGGCCACTTCCCTCCCCCTCTCTACTAGCTGAGGACATTCCCCACATCACCCACTCCTCTGCCCAGCAGCCCAATGAGAGAGCTTTCTTCCTCCCTTGTGTGTGCTAAGCGGGTAGGTGCAGGGGCAGGGCATGCCTGGCACTTGGTTGGGGGGAGGGGCAGGGCACAACATTCTGTCTCTAAAAGGTTCGCCATCTCTGCATTATACCATGCATGGTATAGTGGCATATCATTGGCTATATCACATGGCCCCTTGAAATTTGCCCCCCCCCAAAAAAATATGTTTAGTATCTCTCTTAGGCCTCACAGCAACTGTATCAAGCATTTAAGGCTTAAAAAAATTAAGTGATTTATTTGCCCAGGGTCTCAGATAGTAAGGATCACAGACCTTTTTGAGACCCACGTCCAGGATTCAGTCCATTGTATTAGTTATTTTATTGGCATTTTATATATATATATATATTTTGTTTGTTTGTTTGTTTGTTTGTTTGTTTGTTTAGGGATTTCCTCAGGATCAGATTCGATTATGGCCCATGCAGGCTAGGAGTAATGGAACAAAAAGACCAGCAATGTTAGATAATGAAGCAGATGGCAATAAAACAGTAAGTGTTTCATATGTTAAGAATCTCTTACATGATCCTGCTTATAGAATTCTAGAAATATGGCATCATTTTTATTTTGTGAATGCAAATTTTTGCTTCTAAATTGTAGTCCTCTAAATTCAGTGCCTGTTTTCTTCCAAACAGATGATTGAACTCAGTGACAATGAAAATCCGTGGACAATATTTCTTGAAACAGTAGATCCCGAAATGGCTGCTAGTGGGGCAACATTACCAAAGTTTGATAAAGATCGTAAGTGCTTCTTAAAAAGAAAATTAACTATTATTATAGTAAATTGAGACAAAGCATTGTGAGTTCAGAGTTCCCTAACCTGTTTTTGTTTCCTTTAACCACTTGTAAATAGTTACATTTGATCCTGTATTTTGTATCTAGGAGATTAAAAAGGGGCTATTCTGGAAGTCTCCTGATAATGCCATTAATGTGTGATTGGGCAGAAAAGAGGAGACTAGCTCTTAAAAGAACCTAAGAAGAAAGAGATGCATCACATTAGGGTTTTTTTGCTTTTTGTATGTAGTTTTAACATATTTTAAAATACATAAAATGAAAAGTCAAAAAAGTTACAGAAATATCTAGTACATGCTTCAAGAGAGCATACTTCTAGTGATGAACTTATCAACTTAATATAGCTAGGTTAGTCATAGGTGAAGTAGATACCATATGTGGGCTTTGACAATAGACTGTCTGCTCTCCAGGGACTTAGTACAGAGATACAATCTAGTCTAGGCCTACGAAGATGACAAGATCCTTCAGACCTAATTAACCTGAACTTAATATCTGTTAATATAAGTAGAAATAAAGGAGATGCATGGGAGAAACCTTGCAACCTTGTTTTTTTATGGTGTGATGATAATATTATAGTCTTAGTTCCAGACAACAAGACATTGCATTGGATAGAGCACTGGGCCTGGAGTCAGGAATACTCATCTTTTGGAGTTTTTAAATCTGCCCTCATTCCACTAGCTAGGTGACTCATAATTCTGTTTGCCTCTTTAACTCTCTTTGCCTCAGTTCCACATCTGTGAAAGGAACTGTAGAAGAAAATGGCAAATCACCCCAGTATCTTTGCTATGAAAATCCTGAAAGAGATCAGCAAGAGTCAGACACAACTGAAAGATAATAACAGGGGGCAGCTGGGTAGCTTAGTGGATTGAGAGTCCGGCCTAGAGAAGGGAGGTCCTAGGTTCAAATCTGGCCTCAGACACTTCCCAGCCGTGTGACCCTGGGCAAGTCACTTGACCTCCATTGCCCACCCTTATCACTCTTCCACCTAGGAGCCAATACACAGAAGTTAAGGGTTTAAAAAAAAAAAGACAGTAACAAAAAGTTCATAGGATTTAGAGTGTGAGGGGCTTAGGGATTACCTAGGTCGCTAGGTTACTTTATTAATATTTATTAAGCACTTAACTATGTACTAGGCATTGTGCTAAGTAAGGACTTGAGATTACAAAGAAAGACAAATGAAGACAAAAACCCAACAATAAAAAACAATCCCTATCCTGCAAGTAGGGGAGACAACATTTTAATAACTGCACTTACAGGAGATATGTACATAATATAGATATATAATATATATGTAAATGAAGGTAAGTTGAAAGTGGATGGCATTTACAGCTAAGAGGCAGGGAGACCTACTGCAGAAGGTAGCATGTTAGCTGAATCTTGAAGAAAGCCAGGGAAGAAGCAGCAAAGGTGAGAGGGATGAACACAGAAAGTCAGCTAAAAGGTCTACAGATGGGAGATGGTTAGAGTCATGTCTGACAAAATGAAAGTAGACAATAATAGCTAGATCACAGAATATATGGAGGAGTACAAATTGTAAGAAGTCTGGAGAGGTAGAAAGAAGCCAGATTTTATAGTATAACTTGTTCACCTGCTTTGTTTCCAGCTCTTTACAACCATGAAAAATATTGATGTCAATAACACCAGTAACTTCATCACCACCACCAGTAAACCCCCCCCCCCCCCAAGAGCCGGCTTAATATAATATTTAATATTTCTTATAAATAAGGAACATCGCCATAACTGATCAATACATTGAAAATATGTACAGTGTATATTTGTGGACCTCCTGACTTTCATTGTAATTTTGCAACATTTATCTTTTTTAATTTTTTTTTTTTTTTTGGTAAACTTTTTCTTTTCCTGTGGCTCTACTTAATTGACTACATAAATTCATATAGATCTTTCTGTGCTTCTCTGTATTATTTGTGAAATAGGTTTTGAACATTTTGAAAGATCTCTCTCAGATTTACAGGGTAATATGGACAGATGGCATAGATTGAGAAGATGGCTTTCCTTTGGAGAGGGAATAGTTACATCAAAGAGATCTCAGGATACATCTCAAGATGTATAAATATTTAAATGTTAGTAGTGTAGATTAGGTTATTAAGCCTACCTTAAGGCTTTTTTATAGGACCTACACTCAGTTGACATAACTTAAAAGACCTCAGCCATTATGAGGCAGGATTTAAGTAGAGGCTTATCTATTACAACACTGATATACTATCCCTAATCATACTTCACAGAAGAAACTACATTTTAAAGTCCTTTCAACCATCTTTATTCTGTTATAATTATGAGTATAATAATGAGCCAATAAACTTCAGAAATTGGTTAGGATCACTAATTCATTTAAGTCCAGCATAACAATTTAAAGCCTTTGGTGTTTAATAGATTATTAATAATGTTAATCAAAATTTAAAGGAAACAAAAAAGGACTCTAATTTTTATTTTTAAACTTACTGTGTTTTGGTGTATAATATGGGGGAGGAGTATATATTCAATTCGTACACAAAAAATTATTCATCAATTTACAGATGATGTAATGCTGTTCTTGAAGATGTATGATCCAAAAACACGGAGTTTGAATTATTGTGGACATATCTATACCCCTATATCCTGTAAAATTCGTAAGTCTTTACATAAGCTTTTCTCTTGCAATGTAGAAATTTGGCACTTAAATTTTCATTATATTACATTATGATCTCTTGTATATATTTTCTTTACTAGGTGACTTGCTCCCAGTTATGTGTGAAAGAGCAGGATTTTCCCAAGAAACTAGCCTTATCCTCTATGAGGTTTGGATTGTTTATGTTTTCTATAATAACATGCTATGCTATTTTTCTTTGTAGTTCTAAGCTTCATTTATTCATCCTGATCACTGGTGTTGTGAAATAGTGACAACTTGTATTCATAGCCAGATTGTGACTTAAAGAAAATAAATTTAGCATCACACATTTTATGCCTATTTTGTATTTGGATTTTGTGGCTGTGTTTATTAGTTAAGAATTCTTAGAATGAATATATATGAACATATATACATATTTAAAGTTTATGGTTAAGATAAGGTGATTGACAATTCTTTATTAGAGAAAGTGAATGCAATGCATTGTGTTAGATTACTATTTGTTTTTTTTTAATTCTTACAAAAACAGAAGCTGCTTTGTTTTTGTTTTCATATTATCTTTTACTATAGGAAGTTAAACCGAATTTAACAGAGAGAATTCAGGATTATGATGTGTCTCTTGATAAAGCACTCGATGAACTAATGGATGGTGACATCATAGTGTTTCAGAAGTATGTATTTTTTTAAGGGTTTAATTATGGTCAAGTTGAACTTATTGTTAAGCTTTTTCTTATTGAATGGTAGGAATTTTTGATGCCTTTTATCTCAAGTTTAAAACCCAACATAACTAACTCCTAAGGACATTTGTATGATACCATAGAAAGAACTCTGATTGGAGTCAATAGACCTAATTTATGTCCTGGCTCTCTTTGCTACCATGGTATCCTTGGGAAAGTCACTTAATCCTTTCTGCTTCTAAGTTTCCTTTTCTATAAAATAAGCATATTGGATTCTACATGGGTTCACAAAGTCCTTTTTAGTATTGGTCTGTAATCTGTCCCCTTTCCCCTCCTATGAGAGATTTAGGTCAGTGAAAGGATTAAGTAAAGAACAATATTTACATAGTCATCTGATTTTCAAATTAGCCTTACTTAACTTTCTACCAACCAAAGATTAAAGCTGAACTGCAGATACTGGGTTAGATAATTTTTAAATATAATTTATGAGCTATATAATGACGTGGTTATATTGGGATTTAAAATAAATATTTCTTTACTTTCTTTCAAGGACATAGTATAGTTAATAGTGTATTTGTTTTACTCTTCCCCTTCAATTTCAATATAATTTGGCAACTGCGGGATTTGGTGTGGTATATTGGAACAATTATTATTTTCAAGATTAAGGAAATAAACCCATTCATAACTATCATGTTGTGAGAATAATCCATTAGTATGCCTCTAAAAAGGTGGATTTGTCTTGCCAGACCATTTTTAAGTACAATCTTGTAGTCTTCTATGCCATAAAACATAACATTTAAATGTCAATTTGATGTAGATTCTTCATTGTATAAATTTGCCTTTGTGTCAATAACTTTTCTCCCTAAAAAGCTTTTAAAATATTAATATAATTTGTATTAACTCTTATTACATATTTTTAATTACTTAATTTTTGTTTTCAGGGATGACCCAGAAAATGATAACAGTGAACTACCAACTGCAAAGGAATATTTCAGAGACCTGTATCACCGTGTGGATGTCATTTTCTGTGATAAAACTATTCCTAATGATCCTGGGTTTGTTGTTACTTTGTCAAATAGGATGAATTATTTTCAGGTATATGTAACAAATGGACATTTTTGTTTTCCAGGCTATATATAGTTTATCCTTCAATCTAATTAAAGAACTTCCTAGGTAAATAGAGTCTACAAGAAATTATTTATCCTATCAGTTTTAAATCCTACATTTTCCCTTAATTATTAGAAATATTCCCACAGAAAACAAAAGTGCACTTTGTTCCCCTTCCTCATCACCCCAATGAAATATAAGTTTTTGTGTTTGTACTTAGCAAAGTGAAGTATAGCATCATTTTGAGTGTGTGGGGATTGGCTGGTGGATGATTTTAAAATTTGCCTTTTGTTTCATTCTTGGGAGCAGGTGATTTCTTCAAAAAGATCAAATTTATTTCTACCATCATAATTTTGGCATTTTACAACTAGAAAGTAGATTCTCTAGGGGGCAGCTCAGTGGATTGAGAGTTAGGCCTATAGACGGGAGGTCCTAGGTTCAAATCTGGCCTCAGACACTTCCCAGCTGTGTGACCCTGGGCAAGTCACTTGACCCCCATTGCCCAGCCTTACCACTCTTCCACCTAGGAGCCAATACACAGAAGTTAAGGGTTTAAAAAAACAAACAAAAAAGAAAGTAGATTCCCTTTAAAACATTCCATTTAAAAATAATTGCCCATCCTAGGCAATTACTTAGAATTCAGATTCCAGTTAAATGCCTGCTCCTTATTTTCTTGATTTTTCTCTAGAATTAAGCATTCAATTTCTGATTCCATAATTAGATAAATGGAGTAATATTAAAAATATTTTAAAACAATTTATTAACTGCATTTTATTTTATTTATTAATAGCATTTTGTAAGAAAGCATTTTACTCATTTCTTTGGTAATTTAGATAAAGTTCTTCATATTCTTATAGCAAAATTGCAAAGACTAAGATTAAGATCATCTCCAATAATGATGAGTCAGTAAAAGAGTTAAGAAATATTTTCAAGGTCATATTCTATTCCTTTTGAATATTTACCAACAGAACTGTTAGTGTATTGCTAGCTTATAATTATATTTAAATTACGTATTTTCATCTAATTTGGAACATTCTTTGTCATCACCACCATTTCATTTTCTTAGGTTGCAAAGACAGTTGCACAGAGGCTAAATACAGATCCAATGCTACTTCAGTTTTTCAAGTCCCAAGGGTAAGATGTATTTATAGAAATCTGTGTTGTTCAGGCTGATATTTCTATGCTTTTATTCTGGTATAGTGAAACCTGTTTAAATAAGTTATAGCTTTTTTCCCCCCCCAATTGTCCATACCAAGCAATTCCTCCTTCAGTTGGCATTCCATTGCTTCCCATTACTGTGATGGGTTGGCCCAAGGAAAAAGTAGGAGGTTTTGTATTTTAATATTTTGCAGTCACTGATTTGAAAAACTGAAGGGTGACTGGTTGCAGAATGTGTGTTAGCTGGAAGATGGTGATCATGTGAAACTTGTTGAATGGGAAGAAAAGAGCTTTTTCAGGCAATTAGCCTGTAAAGGAGTAAGTCAAAGTATAATTTTTAAGGACACTTGTTTTATTTTCAGTTTCAGTTGTATGATTTCCAGCATTTATCCATATGTAAATATTGTGATTGATAACAGTATTTGCTTCAATATAAGATTTTTTCCATCTGATTTCTTTAAAAACAAGACATTATCATAATTAGTTCGTTTAGGTAACTCCAACTCTCACTTCCAAATGGTTGATCCTAAGTTGCATACCTATGTTTAAAAAGATAATGGCTTGTTTCTGTATGTACAGCCAGATGTTTATATTATAGATATAAGTAAACACATTATATTTATACACTCTTTTCTTGTATAGTTATAGGGATGGCCCAGGTAATCCTCTTAGACATAATTATGAAGGTACTTTAAGAGATCTCCTGCAGTTCTTTAAACCCAGACAACCTAAGAAACTTTACTACCAGCAGGTAGGAAGCCAAATCATATTTATAAGGGGAGGAGCAATCATCACAGAATGGGTGGGAGGAAAATATATGTGGATATGTGTTTAAACTGTGTTTGTTCTTCCTAGCTGAAAATGAAAATAACAGATTTTGAAAATCGAAGGAGTTTTAAATGTATTTGGCTAAACAGTCAATTTAGGGAAGAGGTAAGCAAAGTGATATTTATAAGATGAGCTAATTGTTAACTTCCTCAGCAAAGTTTTTTTTGTTATTGCTTTTCAGTCATTCAATTGTGTCCACCCCATTCTATCCATAGGGTATTTTCTTGGCAAAGATATTGGCATATGATTTGCCCCTTTTTTCCTTCTCCAGTGGATTAAGGCAGTTATATTAAGTGCATTGCCCAGGGTGACCCAATTATTAGGTGTCTGAGGCCAGATTTGGACTCGGGTCTTCCTGACTCCAGTCTTCAAGTTTTATTGAGAATATTCACCTTTATATATTCCACTTTCCCTTTCAGTCTTTAATGGGGTGGGGGGAACCCCACTCTATAGTTAGTAAATGATTACAGCATTTACTTTTCTAGAGTATTCAAGAATTAAAAGTATTTGGAGCACTATCTATAGTCAGGTAAAAATTACTCCTAATGATTTTTAAATATTTTTTTAGAATGATTTTTAAAAATTCATAGTGTTATTGAGTTAACACCCATAAAATTATTTCCAAAAGCTAATCCTCTCCTTATATTCCTTCCCAGAGGAACAAATTCCTTCTAGAGAATACTACCATTTTCATAGTATGAATGAAACGAATCACATGCATGACATGCTTTTAATATTTAATGTAGAGAATTTTGTGAATATTTTCCTTTCATTTTGCCTATGCCTCAAAGGATTTGAGAGCAAAATTGGCACTAGCTATCTTGGCCATTTTATTACTCAATGAAATAAAAAAAGTTTGCATGTTAACTCTGATTTGCTAGTAAATTGTAATTGTTGCATTTTTTTATCCTATTTTAAAATAAATGCAGTTTTAGTAAACTTGAAGATGGTAACATTGTTGAAATAAGCCATACTTAAAAAGTTGGAATAATTTATAAGAAAACAAATTAGATATTTTCTGATGAACAAAGTAATAAATGTTGTGTATATTTCTTTTCCCTAATACTTCTTTTAGGAACCTAGTTTCTGAAGGAGGAGCCCACTTTCAGAACAGTAGAAGCTTCATTTTTTAAAATCTCATTATCAATTTTATGGAAATTGCACATGGAAAAAACATTTTCAAAGTGGCATCAATTTTACAGATTTTCACAATTCCTCCATGTGGGGCATGATAAAAAAATTTTTTTTGATTCATCTACAGTTTTAATCCCTAATAGATTGTCTTAATAGATTGCACATTTCCTAGCTTCTTGTAAAATTTTAGTTTTTGTCATTTGAATTTTGCTAGTATTTTATTTGGCAGTGCAAATGGCAAGTAGATGAATAAGTTGAAATAAAATTTTTATGTAATGTAAACCTGAGTAAAATATAATTATTGCACATTGGAACGTTCTGTTTTGTTGTTTTGGATATCCTGACTGATAGTCTGTGATTCTAGTTATATCGCTTTTGTTTATTTCTTTGCAAAAACGTGCATACTAGGTGCTTCACAAGGTTTATGGAAAAAAAATTGTTTTTTTGTAAACCCTTACCTTCTGTTTTAGAATCAATACTGGATATTGGTTCTAAGGCAGGAGAGTGATAAGGGCTAGGCAATGGGGGTCAAGTGACTTGCCCAGGGTCACACAGCTGGGAAGTGTCTGAGACCATATTTGAACCTAGGACCTCCTGTCTCTAGGCCTGGCTCTCACTCCACTGAGCCACCCAGCTGCCCCCAGAAACATTTTTTAATAATATAAAAATTTCTGTTACTGCCCGATTTAATGCAGATTATACCTCAAGCATACTTAACTAGTCAGTGTCATGAATTGCTAGGGAGAGAATTTCAGTGAAGACTTTCTGAATTTAGCATGGCAATTTTAGGTCCCATCTTTACTCCTAGATTTTCTAGCCTGCATATGATCTGTTATAGCTGGCTTTCTTTTTGCATCACCCTTGAGAATTTGGCTAATTATGCATGAAGGTGAGACATTGGAAGACTTGGATGAAAAGGGCATTTTGCATTTTCTAAAAAGTATGTGTTTAATTCTTTTACCATTTAGGAAATAACACTATATCCAGACAAACATGGGTGTGTCCGGGACCTGTTAGAAGAATGTAAAAAGGCTGTAGAACTATGTGAGAAAGCGTCAGGGAAACTTAGGTAAGCATTTCCTGAAAATAGTTATGGAAAGTATTAAAAAAGTAAGACCAAAAGCAAAATCTCATTCAGTTATATTCATCTTAACTGGATAATAGTCAGTGTACATTAAGCACCAGGTATATTATGTGATAGGCACTGTGGTCAGCACTGGGTTTACAGAGAGAGGCAAATTAAGAGTCCCTGCCCCAAAGGAACATATAATCTAATGAGGGAGAATCCAACAAACAAGAGAGAAGAGTGGTCATACAAGTAGGAGGAAAACCAGTTAAAAGTGGTATCTTAAAAGATACTATAGAAAAGAGCATAATCAAGGAGAGTGATACCAACAGTGCCAAAGGCAACCAAGAGAGGTCAAGGAGAGAACGTGGTGGAAGAAAGAGATAAAGGATAGCAATTTGAGGGAATGGAAAGATAAGAATCAAGTGAGATTTTTTTTTTTCAGTATAGGCAAGACATGGGCAATTTTTAGGCAGAACAAAAATGAAGAAACTGAAAATAAATGAAAGATGGGAGTGACAGAGGGCAATCTGTTGGAGGAGATGGGATAGAATGAGGTATCTTGAGAGATTAGCCTTAGTAAGTGGCAAGTCCACTTCATCAAACAAGAGTGAAGGAGGAAAAATTGGTAGATAGCATCTGAGTGATAGAAGATGAGGAAGGAGGGGAAAAGATGGAATTCATAGCATAGGCCTCAATTTTTCCTATAAAATTTGAGGTAAAGTTCTCAGCTGAGACAGGGAGATGGGGGGGGGGAGGGGCCCAGTTGAGGACTGAAGAAGTAAGAAAAAGTTTAGAGAGCAGGATAGTGAGTTGATAAGAGGTAAAGTAGGATTACTTTGTAGCAGTGGGGGGCCCAGAGGTTGTATGACATAAATTTGTGGTGGATTTTTATTCAGAATGTGTATGGTGACAAATAGTGGGAGTGTTCCAAAGCTGAGGCTTGATGGGTTGTAATTGGAGATATTATAAAGGGGCTAGAGATTGAAGAGTGGGGGACCTCTCATTAATGTGTAGACTTAAATCAGTTTATCAAGATGAGAAAAGGAAAAAAGTGGCTAGTGCAGACCAAATGGCCTTGGAGAATTGAGGGGTCAATGGATTAAGAGGTTATAGCGTGAATGAAGAATAGGACAAAATAAATTATGGGAGTAGCTATGTTGCATAGAAGATAGAACACCAAGCTTCTTTCCTATCTGGCCTCAGACTGTGTAACCCTGGACAATTCACTTAATCCTGATTGTCTAGCCCTTTTTACTTTTTTGTCTTGGAATTGATACTAAGACAGAAGGTATGGATTTTTTTTTTTAATGAAAAAGATTATTGTCCAGGGGAATTCAGAATTCTTTAACATAAAGGTGTTATATATTTGTGGATGATATAATCAAGGGTATGACCATCTTTGTATGTGACTAAGATTGGGTTGGAAGAGTAGGTTATGGAAGGTGAGTGGGTTATTTTTGTGGGAGAATCTATGTATATTGGAAGTGCCTTAGTTATGAGGGTAAGTGTAAGAGAGTAGAGAAAAATTGTGAACCAAGTATTGGGAGGAAGGGAAATGGTGTGTGTGCATCCATAGACATTTGTTACCAGGATTTTGATTGAGTAGTAAATTGAATAGCATGAGCTTCAGAGAAAGAAAGGTTACTGAACTTGAAAGTGACAATGAAGGAGTAAGGAGTATTTCAATTCTCTTGACCTCTTTTATCTAAGAAAAATAAGTCAGTACTGGAAAAGCTAGCCAGGGAGATTGTATCATCAGAGGAAGCAAGGTTTCAGTATAAAGATAATAGGTGGAAGGAGTGGGAAAAGAAAATATTTTAGGTAAAATGAAGTTTGTTGCAGTTAGGTTGAACCTTTGGGTGGGGTGCTTGAGCTGTTGAGGTATGGGGATAAGGAATCAGATGATAGAGGGTGTGAAATGGGCTTTGAATGATTTTCCACAGGAGGGAATTGGGGTATCATCAGGTGTGAAAATGTGAAACTCTGGAATGGAGAGTGCCATTCCTCTACCCTCAAAGAATAACCATAGCAAGAGTTGGGAAGGCCATATCCAGAGTGCTAGTCACAAATGAAAGCAGCAATCTAAGTTTATTCAATTGTTGAATTCTCCTGTTCCTCCAAGTCTTTTCTCGAGTTTTATGAACAAAGAATGAAATTGATTATTTTGAATTTATGTCCTCCCATTTCTATCATTGACCATCTTACGTTAGCCAAAATCAGTAAGGTGAAGAGAAGTAGGGACAGCTATGTGAAAAATACATTTTATTTCAGATTGTCAATTTTCTTTAGCTATTTTGAATGGAAAGGACAATGTTTAAGCCATCTAAGAGGTGATGTTGAGTTTGAATCATCAAAATAGATGATAGTTGTTTATTTGAAGACAAACAGGGTTTTAATATTTGCCCAGGGTCACACCGTGTCTGAGGCCAGATTTTAAGTCTGATCTGACTCTATGCCCAGCACTCTAGCACCACCTAGCTTCCCCCTATAATAGTTTTAAAGGTTTGAGTACATTTCATTATTCCATTTTTCCCTATCACACTTTTGACATTTTTTCTTTTCTTTTAATAAACCCTTACCTTCTATCTTATAATTGATATCAACTATCAGTTCCAAGGTGGAAGAGTGGTAAGGGCAAGGCAATTGGGGTTAAGTTAATTGCCCAAGGTCACATAATAGGTCTGGATTTGAACCCAGGACAGAGCCTGTCTCTTGGCTTAACTCTCAATCTGCTGATCCACTTAGCTGCCCATTGGACATTTCTTCTAATTTTTTTTTTCAGTTAACATCTATTTTTTCTCTTTCTACTTCCCTCCACCATTAAGGAAAACCCTCTGACATTTCAACAACAAAAAATTGTTGATTTGGTTAAGTGATATTACTCCATAAAATGAATCTAATTAGACAAATTTAGACTAGACAGTTTTAGAAAGTACTTTTGTTTATAATAATTTAACCCAAGCAGTCATTTTCATGAAATAATTTTTTATTTTAATTCTGTTTCTATTCATTTCCTATTTTTAAGGCTGCTAGAAATTGTAAGCTACAAAATTATTGGTGTCCATCAGGAAGATGAATTGTTAGAATGTTTATCACCTGCAACAAGTCGAACGTTTCGAATAGAGGTTAGTAAATCATAAGATTTAGAGCTGGAAGGAATTATAAAAGATTGTTTCTCATTGCAAGCCAGTTGATTGGTTATGATGGAAGGTAAATTTTGTAAAAAAAGCCAACTAAATCATTAATTAAATTGTACAACTTAAGTCTTTTCCTTTAAAAAACATTTTTAATACTACATTTTCAGTGGAAGGTAACTTTCTGATTCATAAGTCAGTAGATTCTTAGAGATTTCTGCAAATAGAGGACTCTAGGAAGTTTTTGTTTCAGGCAAAAATGTTTCAGAGGTTTTTTATGAATTGTTCTCATTACTCCCAGGAGAAAGCCCCCTTTAGGTACTAAACATCTTCTTACATCATAGCTTCTCATGCTACTTACTTCCTGACAGAGAGGTAATGAATTCAGCCAGTCAGTCAGTAAGCATTTATTCATTAAGTAAATATGTGCATTGTTTATTGTTGAGGATACAAAGAAAAGCTCCTGTTCTCAAGGAACTCCCAATCTTCTGGGGAAGACAACTTGAAAACAACTAGCTATAGACAGAATAAATTGAGGTGAATAGAGGAAAGGCCCTAGCTTAAGTGAAATCAGGAAAGGTACTAGGAGATACAATTTAAGTTGATACTTGTAGGAATCCAGGAAGTAAAGATGAGAAAATTTGCTCAACTGACAGTGCCTACAGTCAAGAGAATGGTTTGTCTTATGCAAGATACAAAAAAAGGGACCAGAGTCTCCTTTGAATTGAATCACAGAATAAGGCAGGGTTAAATAAAGTTCTAAGGAGATTGTAGGAGGGAACCAGTTTATGAAGGGTTTTGAAGGCCAAACAAAAAACCTTTTGCTTGATCCTCGAGGTGATAAGGAGAGTCTTATACTGAGGAATTTATCGAATGGGGAAGAGTTATGTCATGATTAGACCTACACTTGAGTCCATCACCTCTCTGTCAAGACTTTGGTTATCCTGCTTCATCATTGGACCTCTAGTATCATAGTTGGTCACAATTCTTAGGTCTCTCAAAGTTTGTGTTTTGAGCTATTGGTTTCTTTTAAGCAGTATAGGTAGGTATTCAAGTATAAATTATTCTTTTCACTTCACATCGCATTATTTCAAACAAGTCTTTTCTAGTTTCTCCAAAACCATTAGTTTAGTATATTAGAATGGTGCTTTTGGATTGGAAATAATTTGAATTTTAAGTTTGGCTTTATATCTTTTAAAAATAAAAACTAATGCAGTTCAAAATGAATTATTTAAGGAAAAACTGGTATTTGCTAGTGTCTTTGTATTAGTTGTAAATCTACCTATTTCTGTCTTCTAAATTGTTTATCAGAACTTCTCATGATCAGAATATTTAATTTGACTACAGGAAATACCCTTGGACCAGGTAGATATAGATAAAGAAAATGAGATGCTAATCACAGTGGCTCATTTCCACAAAGAGGTCTTTGGAACTTTTGGTATACCATTTTTGCTCAGGATACACCAGGTAAATAATTTTTTCTTTATGGTCCTTCTGATTCTCTTCAGGATAATCATTTGTAATATTTATAATATTCACTGATTTGCTTTCATTTTTTAAAAAATTGTTTAATGACTATTAATTGATAACAAATTGGAAAAAGCTTACATGTCATTTTCTTCCTACTCACTGTGGATTTCATGAGGCCTGTAACCTGCTTATATAATTTCAAATTTTCTCCTGATACCTAGCCTGCCTAGCCTGAGGCATTATAAAGGGTTGACTTTACTGTATGTTTGTTTGAAATAAATGTTATTATTTTGTATTTAAATGTCACGCATGTGACTCATTATGAAAAAAATTAGTTTACAATTTCAAATGAAATCATCTAGCTTTTAAATATCAGTGGGTATATCCATTTATTCATTATAGGGTGAACATTTCAGAGAAGTGATGAAGCGAATTCAAACAATGCTAGATATCCAGGAAAAGGAGTTTGAAAAGGTAAGAATTTACCTTAGGCCTGCAAAGCAAATCATTTTAATAGACCTGTAAATCATATTTTCTAAGTGATCTATGATGTTAATTATCATTAAATAAAGGCCATGTTTAATCCTGAATAATGATCTACAATATGCTGCTTTCTCTAGCACAACTAATCAAACTATTCCTTGATAAAATGTCATGTTTAACTAGCCATCTAGAAAAGGAGCCTCCCTACCCCAGTCCCCTGACAACTCAATAAAGGAAAACCTCAGCTCTTCAGTGTTAGCTGTAGCTTCCCTGGATTCATGGGGTTCCTGGTCTGTAAAGTGAATGCACAGTCTGTCCCTGCCAAGAGCCAGACCAAACTGCCCTCTACCTCTTATAATTGTATCTTTCCATGTATTTGTCCTTCTTACATTAATTTCCCCCCACCATCCCTATAAAAATATCACTATACCTTTCCCTCATGACTTGCTTTCATTATTGCAAAGGGATAAAATTATACCCATGTATATGAGAAATCCCTGTATATTGCTTAAGATGACATCTGTGCTGCTGATAAAATTAGTTCCAGCAGTGTCACATTTTGCCTCTATTCAGACTTGAAAAGATTTTTGTTTTGTTTTATTTCTGTGCTTTTTTGTTTTTAAGTTTAAATTTGCCATTGTAATGATGGGTCGACACCAGTACATAAATGAAGATGAATATGAAGTCAATTTGAAAGATTTTGAGGCTCAGCCGGGTAAGTGCCTTGACCTTTAGTTTTAGACTATTCCTCTCAACTACAAGTCAGAGATGCTCAGACACCAAAAAGAAACCCTTTTAGTTTTACTGCTACTTAAATGAAACTATAATTAAAAATAAACTACAATAAATATTTATTTTAGTATGCCACTAATAAATAAATGTTCTAAACATTTTTTTTTATAGACTACAATTACATTATATATCAGTGTCCAAAAGCTAGGAGAAATTTAGTTAATGCCACAATCATGAAATATTTGCTTAGGATTATTCACTTTAAAATCAATAATAAAAAATAGTTGAATTGTAATTTAAACAGATGGTGTTATGAAGGGGTAGAGGAGGCGTACACTAGCACTAGCTGTTGGCCTTAATGAGCCATGGCAACTCTCATCACTGTGTTCAGGTATAAAGTAACAGTTGTAAAAGGTTGCAACGTGGTCTCAGTTTTTTCCTTTCTTTTTTTCTCCTAGGTAACATGTCTCATCCCAGGCCTTGGCTGGGGCTTGATCATTTCAATAAAGCCCCAAAGAGAAGTCGCTACACTTACCTTGAAAAGGCTATTAAAATTCATAACTGACTTACTTAACCAGTTTGTTCAAGGCAAGGGACAATACGTGTGTGTGTGCACCTTTTTAACAACAGTAGAACTTTGGTACACGTGCACTATATCTGAAGTCTTCAGCAAGAGGATTTGCTGCTGATGTTAATTTTATTTTGTTGAGGCTGTTCAGTTTGGCTTCTCTGTATCTATTGACTGCCCTTTTTGAGCAAAATGAAGGTGTTTTTATAAAGCTTGGATGCCAATGAGAGTTATTTTATGGTAAACATAATGCAAGGCAATTGTCAACATAATGGGGGAAGAGTTTAGTAGGACAATTGATATTGGAGAAAAATTTGTCTTGTAGTACATTTATAGATGGCATAAGCTGACTGGCTGCCTTTCCTGGTGTTGTTTCCTTCACCAGCCCTGCAGCAAGCAAGTCTTATGTTTAGACTCACAACCGATTTATTTCCTTCAGTTATACTTTAAATGACCTTTTGTGCATTTGTAAATGCAAAAGAAAAAGAACTCACAACATCAATAAATAGAGATCTCTACTTCATTGTGTACATTGTTGGCACTTATTCGGGATTTATGTCTCCTCTAGCTGTGCATAGGATCTTTTTTAATAAATTTTGATTTATTTAGTTCAGCCACTACTTTGCTGCCCATTTTGCAGAGTGGGTGCACTGAATAAAGCCCTACAAGACATTTTGGGTCTTTTTAATAATTTAAAAACACTGTTAAATACAATTAAGGTTTACTATGCTGCCTATTGGCAAATTTAATTACATCAAAAGTTGGCAAAAGCAGGTGAAAGGATTATAAATATAGTTTCATTTAAATGGAAACAGATGGAAGAAACCAGGAAAATAGCCTTTTAGCACAGAGGGCATGCTCACTAGTGTTTAGTAAGCTGTTGACTTTGTAAAAAACAAACAAAAACAACAACAAAAAAAGCAAAACAAAGCAAAAAACAGCAAAAAAAAAATAGGAAAAGAAAAAAAAACATGAAATTGTATATTTAATGAATGAACATGTACAATTTAACACTTGGAGGTTAATTTTGTTGGGTGAGTCTGCAAGTGAATTTCACTGATGTTGATATTCATTGTGTGTAGTTTTATTTCAGTCCCAGACTGTTTCCTTTTATTTTGGAGCTAATGCCAGCGTGTCTAGTTTTGAGTGCAGTAAAAATAGAATCAGCAAAATCACATTTATTTTTCATTCTTTTCCAGTATTTTTTTTTTTGTTTCTGTAGCAGCAGTGTACAACAACTCTTCCTGTATATTGCCTTTTTGCTGGAAAATGTTGTATGTTGAATAAAATTTTCTATAAAAATTTTACTTCAGTGAGTGACGTGGAAGTTGAGGAAGATTTCTACTCTCCCTGGAAGTACAGTTTGGGAAACCTTTTCATTTACAAAAAGATTTTACTAAGATGTATTTTTTTTTTTAAATTTCAGTATTGCCAATGTATAATCCTGGTTTTTGGCCTCTAACTAGTCCCATTTGAGCTTAAGAAATAAAAGGTTTTCCAGGAGGGAACCGTGTAAAATACAATGACTGGAAATATTCTTTGAATACTTTTTAAGGTATATAGTCTGTGGGATCCATAGTTTTTGGAGTGGATTTGGCTCCATTTGCCTTGTTTCAAATTCTATGGTCCACACACCCCAAATGTGGTATTTATTTATAAAGGTATTATGATGAAATCTGTACTTTTCAATTATGATCTCTCTGGACTTCCTCTGTAATGTGTATGCCTTCATAACCCAAAAGCTGCCTTCAAAATCAATGAATAGATAACACTAATGGGGAGTAGCAGTACCACAGACTTTGCCTTCGAATCCCTGAAAAATTAGTTGTGGAAATGATAGTAAAAATAATTCACCAATAGTTTTTGTTTTTGAACTTTAAAGGGTTTTTTGGAGGGAGAAGGGATTAAGTATAGTCTTGGAGGGTAACAGAAACCTGCCACTCTCCTATAAGATATTAAATGACTTTTTACAAAGAATTTTTGGTAATGTTTACATTGTGTGATGCATTTAATTATTCCTTCACTTCCAGGCATGGAGATCAAAGACAACAGTGCTTCTGGGTTTAAATTGAATGAAAAATGGTTTTCTAATTATGAAATATAAGGTACTTCCTTAATGATGGTATTAATGGCTTATATTAAACCACTGAAGTAAATACCACCTTCTTTGACATGTATTGGATACTAGCAATATACCAGGCCCTCTGGGCAATTTTATAAAATGTTATAGATTCACTTGAAATCATTGGCGTATATAATTGGGCGGGACACATTCTGTTTAATTTCTTGGGATATTGTAAAGCCATGGCTCATTTTAGCAGCCACAGCATTGTGATGACATGCCTTTGATAGCAAACTGACATACTTAATGGTGTTTTTTTTTCTTAACCAAAGTATGCAGCAATTTAATGAATCTGTAGGTTAGAATGTTTTATCTTAATAGAAGTAAAGACCCTTAATATTTCCTAGTGATGAATTTAACAGAGCCTTTGAAACAGACAAATGCTGTTGTTGTGAGTACCTCAGCACAGCCAAGAAGTAGGAAGAGGCAAAGTCTTTCTACCAAAATCATTTGTTCTGTTTAGTATGAACTTTTAAACAATGTGACATCTTTCTAGTGTGTATTTTCAGGCTTTATAATGCCAAGAACCAGTTTCATTTGTGAATCTTACATAATGAAGTTCATGAAAATTTCCTGGCATGTTCATCATGAAGGGAGTTCAGCATCCATGCCAGCAAGATCAGAAACACTTTTCTGTTCATTTTATAGTGCTTCATCCGAATAATTGATTAAATCTATTTCCACTTTGACATTTTCATTACATCTCAAAATCATACCTTTTGTTACTTGATTTCATTATATAGCACTAATTTTGATACCAGTTTTCCTACTAGTTTCTTGAAAAGAGTTGAGTGAGGTTACATGTTTACACAAATTGTCTCCTGCAATCTAAAGATATGTTAAGAAGCATGCCAGGGCCTATAACACTCAGGGAAAGGACCACTGATGGCATATGATATAGAGAGATATCCTGGCTATACCAGTAGATCCAACCAAGTTGGAAAGACTGTAGGACTGCAATGTTATACTGCACAACTGGGCTCCAGCCTTACTAATTTCAGAGGCCCATTCATCACCCTATTATCTACAGGGTGTTGAAAGTTCTCAAAAGAGATATACTAATTGTGCAATTATGAATTTCTTTGATGGAGGGAATACCCACACTGACATTCAGTTCATGAAGTACTGTATGAAATAAATGTACGGTATAGGTTTTTCAGACTGACTTTCTTATAACTTTTACTCTTTTAGCCAACTATTAACTTTTTCATCCAAATGTCCAATATGTCATTGAAACATCCACAAAAAATGTATACTAAGTTATAATAGAATAAATATAATGAAGAGTTTACCCAAAAGAAGTCATCTTTATGGTGGCACTGTCAGCTCAGTACAGTCTTGGGTAAAGGAGAATATCTGTATCAACTCCATTAATTTGTTATCTTCTGATTCTTGCAAGCTTGACTCACAAATTTGAAATACTCGATGTGTTTTAAGAACATTAACTTGTTTGGCTTTTGCCTCCTTACTACTTTTTTGGAAGGAGGTAGGTTATAAGTCTTAAATAAAAATACCTTATTTGGTTTATTCTATGTTTGACAGTCTTGATAGCTTTCTTCTAAATTCAAAGGTCTTGAGTGATACTTAAGTTCCCTATCATTACTAAGTCTTTAGACTTTGTTGATTTCTTGTCCCCTCCTTCTTTAAGAAAAGGAAAGGAAAGGTTTGATTTTTGTTTTGTTTTTAAGTAAAGAAATTAAAAAGTAAAATTAAGACATTTTTTCAGTGAAAAGTGGGGGGGGACACTTTGAAAGCATCATTATTTTATGCCTTTTTCTGATTGTTTCTTTAGTTTGGTTACTCTAAGTTGCAGAGAAAAATGGAACTATTTGGTTAATTCAAATGTTGAAGTAAAGCGGATCACAATAGTGATCATAGTTCAAATAAATCATTTCAAAAGAAGGGAGCACAACTAATAAAGTCAGTTGGGAAAGGAAAGAAGCAGTTATCAAGATAAGAACTTGCCTGGTATCTTAGCCCCTCCACTTTTTAGATCATTTAATGTAAAGTCTTGAAACAGGAAAGAAAAATATTGTGAGGCTTAGAATATACCACCACCACAATGGTAATTTCTGGGAAGATGTATTAGACTGATAATGGGTAATTTAAAAACAGTTAATAAGATTTGGGTACAAAGCCACATCAAAAAAATAGCTATTGTTAGAAATAGGGGAGGGAAAAAATGGTAGGTTTTAACTTCTCTTTAAGTATGCACAGAGCATAATTCCTTTCACGACATACCCTTCCAGTGTGGAGGGAACCCTAAGAGTGAACAGCAAGCTCAGTTTAGTAACTTATGATTGACTCAATGGAATTCAGGGTTTTGTCCAATTTGAAAATGAGCAATATTATATTAATGCTTTGCATGTAATAGGCACTCAGTTATTTGGCTATGAACACTTTTAAAGATGTTTCTGAATCTGCATTTGACATGTGTTCAATTTACTCACAAATCTGGAACAATATATGTGCATATAAGGCTTGGTGGGCTTTTTTTTTTTTTTTTTAGTCTACTTTCCTAAATGCTTCTACCTCTTTTGTCTTCATATCTTAGGGTGTGATGCAGTATTAGGTCACCATTTTAGTTAGAATAAATAAAGATGCTAATAGAAATAAGATGAAAATAACCCAGGAAGTATTAAAAGCACCTTTTGTATCCTGCGCACTATGCTAGATATAGGGAGATGCAAAGTTCTTAGACCCTGCCTTTCTAAAGAGTGCTGCCATAAAAAAATGAAGCCAGAGTACAGGGGTGATGAACTGGAAAAACAAGGTTAAATGATGGCTACCTCTCCTAAAAATGGTTGAGGATTAATGCAGAAAGATTTCCAGAGGTATATGGTTAAGTCTTATGAGTTCGGGATCATGGGAATAGCAGTCACAATAATAGAGTGTAATAACCATCTCTTAAGAACTAGGAGGCCAGGATACATGAGGGTTTGTCAATATGCACACTGAAGTCCTTAGAAAATGAGGGCAGCATTTGGGATGGAGAAAGAACAATGAGCTAGATGCTCTACACCTAGAAAATAAGGAAACAGACTTGTAGATTGCAAAAAAAAAAAGTAAAGACCTGTATCAGGGGATCAGGAAAAGGGCAACCTCATGCTAGAGAGGCTAACCAAAGTATTTTGGAGGAATCAAAATTCCCAGAATTAAAAGATAGAAAGGAAGAGACTTGGACATAACAAGGATATATTAAGAAATATTAAATTTATTTACTAATGAAGTGTTTTGGGGTTTGGTTTTTAAGAGAGGAAAATGAGTACTGAGAGTATGAGTATGTTAGCTACAGTGAAAAAATTGAAGTATTTTTTGCACACAGAAAAATAAAGTGTCCCTCAAGTAAAATCAAGTGAATTGCAGTAGAAGGCCTATTCTTTATTCTTAAGTAGCTGGTATTACTCTGTCTGCTGATGAAGGCCTTCTGTCTTCACACTTATTATCACAATAAATATGAATTTTTTTCCTTATCTCCAAGCACCCTTGCTTTATTCTTTGACTTATGGGAAAATAAGTGGCTAGAGAAGATGTATGTCAGGATCACTGGTGCAAAAGTTAGCCTTGGTTTAGACATTCTTATTTTCCTGTGAGACTCGGAAGAAAACAGGTGTTGATGTAAAAATGTGGGTTTTTAAGAGAGGGTTTTAGGAAATTCTTAATTCTTCTGGGACTTGAAAGGCAGGTTGGGGTACGGGGAGAGGTAGAAGGCAGTCTTCTCCAGGTCAAGGTGTTCTAGGCTTGTTTTAGCTTGACCAGGCAAGTAATCGAGGTTCAGGGTTGGAATTTAGACAATGGACTATGTGAAATTTTCAGCCTACCCAAAACAGGTGTTTCCACCACATATGGCAAAATGTGAAGCAAGGCTTAGAAGGAGAAAAGTAAGGGTAGCCAGGAGACAACCATTAGGGGCTCGAGAATGTAAAAGCTTACTATGGACTTTGCTAAGAAATTGATGGTTTACTTATTAAAAAATTGACAAATAATGGCCAAGAGGCTAGATGCAATGTAGTTCAGGAAAATAAACCCAGTTTTTTTCACATTGTCTAGCAACTTTCAGGAGTAGGGAAACATTTGAGATTTACATTGTACTGGTGGCAGTGAAGATGTTTGCCACTAGGTGGGAGTAAAATGTCACCTCTGCTCTTGGTGTGTTTATACTTGTCTCTGCTGGTAAAATCCCAAGGACTCATTTACCATGCCAAGTATTAATTGAGAAATAAAAATCTGTGATGTCATTGGTCTTAGCGAATGAAATAGACACCCAATCACATTAATAGCTTTATAGTTTTTAAGACACTTGGCGTTTTTCAGCATACCCTGGGTGGTGACCTCTATTTGACAGATAAAAACAAAGTTTCCTAGGATCATTTATTTCAACTTGGAGCCTCCCAAGTCACTTTCGCCTCCTACATGGAAACAAGGTCTAGAGATGAGAAGTCAACAGAGTAAGTAAAAATGAGTAAATGGCAGAACTTGGCCTTCAGAGCCAGTGCTTTATGCCAGAATTGATTTGTCTATGGTCTCATAGCTAAGTAATAACCAGAGCCAGGATTAGAAACCAGGTCTTGGGTACCTGGACCATTGTCTTTGCTTTTGTTTTTCCCTGCACCAAATTGATGGAAGGAAGGGATGGTATGGATATGCATTATTACATGACTCAGGGAGAGGTGAGGCAAGAAGCCCATCAACAAGTTGATATTCAGTGTCTCCTGCGAATGGCTCTGGCAAGCTGATGGTTTAAAAAAGACTGAAGGACTTAAAATTTTTCTCCCCAATGCAGGATAGTTTGAGAGAATAAGGCAGTTGGAAATAAAGGATCTTTTAGACTATAGACCCATGAAGTATGCTGTCCAAGTACTCACGAAGAGGTCATGAAAGTGGGGAGAAATTATAGAGATCCAATATGAATCAGTCAACAAGCATTTACTAAGAAGGCTTGCTATATGCCAGATCTGAGTGTAGTAATACAATGGATAAAACAATGGGGGTAATTTCTTAAGCCCTTTGGGAGACCTAGGGCAATGAAAACTTTATAAAAGGTAGCCAAAAAGGCAGTCTGATAAAATTATGGTTTCATTTAGAATTGCACGGAATCTTGGTCTAATCTCATTCAAGTGAAAAAATTAGGGTGCAGGATCACACAAATAGTACTAGAGAAGAGATTTGGACTTAATTTTTTGATGCCAACATTTTTTTGTTGAGATGTGTTTCCTCTAGGACTGGACTAACCTCATCTATTTCTAGTCACGATATGTAATTTTAGTTGGATAGCAATCTTATGCTACTTGATATCAGCCTCATGGATTTGGACTTGAAGGGGCTTCAGATTAACCAGTCCAATGACCTCGTTTTTACAGATGAGGAAACTGGGAACCAGAAAAGACTTTCCCAAAGTCTTTAAAGATTGTAAGGAAGCAGATCCAGGAATCAAACCCAAGTTATTAAACCCCAAATCCAGCACTTATTGCACTAAAGCAGTAGTTCTTCAACCAACCTGTTTTGCAGAAAGACTTCACAAAGAACTCAACTTCCTCTATGATTTTGCCTAGAAATTTCTGACTTTCTAAATTATCAAGAGAGACTGTCAAAATTATGATAAAAAAAAAATGGAGGCCCTTTATTCTAGAGGGGCGTTTTGAGCCATGAACTTAGCTCAATCAAGACAGACTCTGAACTGATCAATAAGCAAAAAGCTGGTCTTCTGATAAAGAGGACAAGTACCATCTACTGCAGGATGGAAATTCCGGGGAGCTGTAGATAACAGTGGGAACACCTGTGATGGACTGCCATCAACCAGAAGTCGAAGAAGAGCTACAAGAAGCAAGCTACAAAAAAAAAAAAAAAAAAAAAAAAAGGCTAAAGGGACCACAACAGCATGACCTCAGACAGAAGCCACCCCCAAGTGTCCCTTTCCCAGAGCCCTATTAGGGCATTACTGTAAGCAACTAGATTTGTTCAGGCCTCTGGGGAAAGGCTTGCTTATTTATGCATATTACTCTTTTCTATGAGTAGATAAGTCCTACTGGTTTCCATTAACTCCTAAATAAATCTTTTCATGTTTTGAGCCTTGTGAGCCTGTGTACTTGTAAAGGGAGTTCTTGACTATGAGGAGGTACCAGAGAGGAGGAAGAGGTAAAATAATTGTTCCCAAATATTCTAATTCAAATTAAATTCAAATTCAAATTAAGAGAAAATTTTTCCAAAATGTGGTTTGCCTTTATATAGGAATGGAGTTTTTGACAAGTGTTAAAATAAACATGATTAGATAAGGTTATTGGGGACTTTGGCCTTCCTCTCTCTCCCTCTCCTCCAGGTCTCTTTGTATGGTTTTGTCCATTAAAGCTTGCTTTGGTGCCTTATTTTCACCTAGTGACAACATAAAATGTATGGGGAGGCAAGTAGTATGATCTGGTTCTTGCTTAAGGGCAGTCCTACCAATCAGGTTTGAGTCTTAAAAAGATTAGATTCTGAACTTAAGTTGGTTTATTATGCAAAAGAGGATTCAGATAAAGAAAGGAATGGTGCCTACTGTGTGCTAGATACTGTGCTAATTGCTGGGGATGCAAGACAGTCCTGATCCTCAAGCTCACAGTCTAATAGGGGAAAGAACATGAGTTAGAGGGAAGGCACTAGAATTAAGAGGAGTTGGAAAGGTTTAGTGTCAAAGTTGGGATTTAGATTTTTAAGAATATCCACAAACATTAGGAAATACCAGGATGGGAACAGAGTTACTGTCTGGATACTAGAGGGAGAATACAATGACTGGAGCAGAACGTAAAGGAACGCTGCAGCAAACTGAGAAGAAACATGTTACTATAGATAAACAGGTCCAGAGAGATTAAGCAGTTTGCCCTTGGTCACACAGTGATAGATGAGACTCTTGAGGTTCATGGTGCCCCTGAAGTCTCGTGGTTCCCTGTTGCCTTCAAGATAAAATATGTAGTCATGTTTAGCTTTTTAAAATTTATTTTCCTAGTATTTTATTTTTAATTTTTATTTTGAATATTTTCCCATAGTTACACATTTCATGTTCTTTCCCTCTCCCCCAAGCCCTCTTAGCCCCCCCACCCCGCCCTTAGCCGACACAATTCCACTGGGTTTTACATGTATCATTGATCAAGACCTAATTCCATATTATTGATAGTTGGACTAGAGTTATCGTTTAGTTTCTACATCCCCAATAATATCCCCATCAGCCCATGTGTTCAAGCAGTTGTTTTTCTTCTGCTTTTCTCCTCCCACAGTTCTTCCTCTGAATGTGGCTAGTTTTCTTTCTCATAAGTCCCTCAGTCTTGCTATGGATCCTTGCATTGCTGCTAGTAGAGAAGTCCATTATGTTCGATTGTACCACAGTTTATCTGTCTCTGTGTATAATGTTCACCTGGCTCTGCTCCTTTCACTCTGCATCAATTCTTGGAGGTCTTTCCAGTTCACATGGAATTCCTCCAGTTCTTTATTCCTTTGAGCACAATAGTATTCCATCACCAGCAGATACCACAATTTGTTCAGCCATTCCCCCCAAAGGACATTCTCTCATTTTCCAATTCTTTTGCCACCACAGAGTGTGGCTTGAAGCTGTCCACCAACTCCACGAAGATTCCTAGTGGGTAGGACACTCAGAGAGGAGAACCAAGGACTGTGTGAAAATGGGTTACGGGTTAAGGACTAGTGGAAATGAAACATAAGGCGAGAATAAAGACATAGAAAGTTCTGGCATAAGGTAGACGGACAGTGAGTGAGCTCTGGTGGTCAAGAGCTTAAATGGTTCAGAGTTTCATCCTCAACTGCCATATAGGTACCTTTTATTGGGGTTACAACAGTTTAGGGGGAAGGGGAGAGCCAAGTGGTTTGATACATTTAACATTATGAGGTAATCATCAGAAGATACAAACTGCCAGAACCTAAAACAATAGGTAGAGCTAACACCTGGATCTGGACTGATATGGCCTTAGACATCTAAGGATGTTTGATGCATATGTTAATTGATTATTGTAGGTAAAGTCAGGAGACTGAGATAGCTGACCAGTTTTCTGGTGTGTAGCCTTAGGGAAGGGCTGGGAATTTGGCAAGGTTGATGTTCAGTTTAACTCAAGATTCCAGAAATCAATCATTAGCCATACAAGAGTCAGTTTTTGAGCATATCACAATGTATACCTGGATTGCTACACGGCTATAAATATTTTTGTACAAGTCTTTTTCCTTATCTCTTTGGAGTATAAACCAAGCAGTGCTATGGCTGGATCGAAAGGCAGATAGTCTTTTAAAGCCCCTTTGGGCATAGTTCCAAATTGCCACCCAGAACAATTGGATCAGTTCACAACTCCACCAGCAATGCATTAATGTCCCAATTTTGCCACATCCCCTCCACATGTTTGGCTTTTAAAGCCCTGTCCCTCTCCTACCTTTCCATTCTTACACCTTATTCTTCAACCTGTGACCCTTTCCGTCCCTTGAATAAAATACTCCATTTTCTAACATTTTCATTCACTGTCTCTGGTACCTGTAATTCTCACCCTATTCTTCTCTAGACTCTGGCTTCCTTCAAGTCGCAGCTAAAATCTCACCACTAAAAGCCTTTCCTGATGTCCCTCAACACTAGTACCTTCCCCTTGTGATTATTTTGAATTTATCACGTCTTGTACATAGCAATTTGCAGGTTTTCTTCTCCCATTAAGACTGACCTTGGGAGCATAAACTATCTTTTTCCTTTTCTTGTGTATCCCCACATGCAACATCTGACACATAGTTTGCGCTTAGTAAATGCCTGTTGATTCAGAATCTAAATCCAAGTCCACCAAGCTGTCCACTAGGACGGGACTGAAATTAGACAGGAAGATGTACTAAGAGAAGTAGATTGATCTGATTCACTCTGAAAGGTTGGAAAGGTATGGTCTAGCCAAAGACCTTGCCTTTCACCCTTTTTTTGATCCACGTTGCTTGCTTTGCAACTCTGAGTAGAGCAATCTTAGAGTTTATGGTTGAAAGTCTTCCAGAGATCCCACAAAACATAGAAGGAAGAAAAACACTGACAACTAATTTACACTATTCTGAACAACTCGTAAGCCAGGTTCATTAAAAAGGGTTTTGTTTTGTTTTTTTAAACCCTTACTTTCTGTCGTAGTAACAACTGCAAGAAATTCTAGGGCTAGGCAATTGGGGTTAGGTGACTTTCTCAGGGTCACATACAGCTAGTAAATGTCTGAGGTCAGATTTGATACCAGGTCCTTCTGACCCCATGCCTGGCACTATCCACTGAGCCAACTAGCTAGTACCCATCTCTGTTTTAGAAGAGGATGTTTTCTTTCATTTATCATAGATCCAAAGCTGGAAGGGACCTCTAAAGCCATTGGACTCAAAAAAAAAAATACTGTGTATGACCATAGGGAAGTCACCCTCTGTAAACTTCCGAAGACCACACAATTATGGATTTAGAGTTAAAAGGACACCTAAGAATCATTTAGCCTAATCCCTTTCGTTGTACAAATTTAGGAAATTGAAGTCCAAAGAGGCTCAAATAATTTGCCATAGGTTATCCAAGTAACATCAGAAGTGGAATTTTAAAGACTTATGATTACAGAATCAATGCTCATTCCAATCCTTTTCATTATGAAAAGAGAAAATTGGGAATGTGCTTTTGGGTGTCCCCTCAAATGACACTATATTGGGGGCTGTCTATGCTTTATGGCTCTCTTTTGGAACTGTCAGTTCTCCCTATTCTGAGAGGCTGAGAAGTACAGTCATTGGCATCATAGTAGAATATTCGTTAGTTAATTAAGAGTTAAGTAGGAAATAGGGTTAATTAACAAAATTTTTTGATAGATGGCTAAGAGAGTTGAGTGAGTTGGATTTCTTTAAATCAGAGTGGAATCTCAAAGAGGATTGATGGGAAGAGAATTTTCTCAAGGAGATTTGGAAAAGGCATTCGAACCAAATACTCACACTTTGGGCTGTCATGATTCAAGGAAGGTTGTCCAAAGAGCCTGTTCTGTGAGTTGGGAGAATTTCTGGGGAATTTATCTCTTGAAAACATCCTAGCCAACCAGAGGAGAGTATCTGTGCTTAGTCCAGTAGGTGGCAGAAAAGAATGAGATGTTTGAGTGGAGAAGTCTGAGAATTCTAACAAGTTGTTTTTCATCTGAGCAGCAGGAAAGAAAATTCGGCTTATTCCTCTCTGTTTATAAATTTATATTTTTAGATTTAGGATAGAAAGATAGTTATTTGGGGAATTTAGAGTAGATTAAGATAGGATCACCCTTGGTGATTATGAAGCATCCCTCGTGGGAAAGTTTGGGTTTGGGATTTGTTTTGAATTTATTAATATAAAGAATATTTTCTTATCAATATCCTTCCTTTTACTTTCTCTTTTATACCAATTTTAATAATTATAATAAATGGGGTTTTATATAACTGGCCTGAACAGGAGTTTTTCTTCAACTGCTTAAGCAGCCATTTTTTCTCCACGGTCCAACTCAAGAGCCTGTCCACATCAGTGACAACTATGAATAACACCAATATATAATATATAATAAGGATCAATACCCAAAAATAACAGCATGTGACTTCCTTGCCTCCAATCTACACACCAATCTATATCTCCAACTATGAATCAGAATAAAAGGGGTCAGAAACTTAGTAAATTACTGGCAAAAAGTTAAAACTCTCAGACTAGCCCTGTTTATAAGTTTAAAAACATTCATATTCTGTTTTATCTTCCCTCCCCCTCGATACTATTACTCAGCCTCTGTGATCAAGGTAGTCTTTGATCTACCTAGTAAAGTCCTTTGGGGAAAGATCCTTTCTTATGCCTAAGTTGATCCCTCTACTTTCCCATTCTCTTAAAATAATTTCTTATTCTGAACATAAATAAAAAATGCATTTCTATAAACAGAGAATAAAAGAAAAAAAGACTCTATGGGGCAGCTGAGTAGCTCAGTGGATTGAGAGCCAGACCAAATCTGACCTCAGACACTTCCTAGCTGTGTGACCCTGGGCAAGTCACGTTAGCCCTTACTGCACTTTCTGCCTTAGAACCAATACATATAGTATTGATTCTAAGGAGGAAGGTAAAGGTTTAAAAAAAAAAAAGATTCTATATGAAATCTTGAGTCTTCATTTCATACTTCTTTCTTTTTAAAAAGTATACAATAAATGCTCCAAGTCCTTTTTAAAAACTCCTTTTCTGTGCCTCCTTCTAAAGATCCTCCTGTTCTCTTCTGGACATTTAAAAAAATATTGCAGTGACCTTCTTTTGCATCACTTTTTTCCTTGCTATACCCTCCTCCCATTAAAAATGGAGAGGAAAAAAGGGGCAACCTTTATAGGACTACCTGAATCAAGACTGAAATCTTTACATTAAAGGCCTTCTACAAACTAGTCCCACCCTTATCATTTTCAATATTCTCATTCCCTTTCTCCCAAGTACTTTTCTCTTCCAAACAAATTATTCTCCTCACTTGCCCCTACACTTTATGCCATCTCCATTTTCTCACTTCATTTTCCTCCTTTGCCTCTTCTTCCTGATCCTATTATGTAAATTCCACCCATTGTCTAAGAAAAATTCTTTGCATTTTTCATTTCAGATCTAGAGACAAAGAGTGAATGAGAATATCCAAAGACCCAGAAGTTCATCTGCTCTTTAAAATCTACTTCTGCCATATGGCTGATCACGTTGTTCAATACGGATATGATTAGGGATTTTTTGTTTTTTGTTTTTAAACCCTTACCTTCCATCTTGGAGTCAATACTGTGTATTGACTCCAAGGCAGAAGAGTGGTAAGGGTGGGCAATGAGGGTCAAGTGACTTGCCCAGGGTCACACAGCTGGGAAGTGTCTGAGGCCAGATTTGAACCTAGGACCTCCTATCTCTAGGCCTGGCTCTCAATCCACTAAACTACCCAGCTGCCCCCTTGATTAGGGTTTTGATGTTAAAAGATCACTCCACTGCATATATGAATAACATGGAAATGGGTTTTGAACAATGATACATGTATAACACAGTGGAGCTGCTTGTCAGTTCAGGAGTAGGGAGGGAGGAGGGAAGAGTGGGAAATCATGAATTTTGTAACCACGGGAAAATATTCTTAATTAATTGAGTGATCGATCGATTGATTGATTTTATCTACTCCTGCCATCTTGTGAGCACAATTTAGAAAGTTCAAGAACAAATACACATTCCATAAACAAGATCAAACAGGGAGAAAAAAGACAGTAGTTTTGATTCCCTAAGCAAATAGTCATTTAACTCAAAAGTATCATTTTCCTAAACCAGCCAATCCCTTTAACTATTCCCTTTCTGGATCCTTCTTTTCATCCTTGTCAAAAGCAACCTCAAGAGATACTTCCATTAATTTGAATTAATCAAAGATATTTTCTTTTTCATCTCTTCATTTCCCTAATCTCCTCAAGAAAGAGTCCTTTCTCATCAGGCTTCTCAGTATACTTCCACACTATCCTTCAAGTCTGTGCTCAAGTTTGTGGATTTTAAAATTAATATCCAATAACTAAATATTATATTTAATAAAGTTTTTTTATTAATAATAAAACTAACAAAAGAGACCTAACCAAAAAGTTACTAACCATCCTGTTCCCAGGAGCAAAAAAGAGAACTAGACGGAGCCTCAGAACTTATACAAATGTGACCACATAAACATAAACAAAAAGAAAATCATTATAGGGAATACAGAAAGGAATTCTGGGCAATGCAATCTGTAGGAGTTCAAGATTTTCCAACTATACAAGTTGTATCTCCTCTATGAACCTTTCTCAGTTCTTCTAGTCCATCCCACTAACATTTGAGAAAACTCTTTCAATCCTGAAAACATTTTCTTTTCAAGTATCTTAAAATGGCCACCACTCAAAATGTTGAAACCTAATGAAATGATATTAGAAAACTTGAAAGGCACAGAATTGTCCTGGATCATTGCATTGCTGCTAGTAGAGAAGTCCATTACATTCAATTGTACCACAGTGTATCAGTCTCTGTGTATAATGTTCTCCTGGATTTTGCACATAGTACAGTAACTAAAACTCATTAAACTTTTGACCAAATAATATTATTACTAGGCTAATGGCCCAGAGATTAAAGTCATGGGCCATTCAGTAAACACTTACTAATAAGCACCTACTATGTGAATGACACTGTGCTGCATTTTGGAATTCAAAAAGAAGAAAATATAATCCCTGTCCTCAAAGAGTTTTGGGAGACAAAACTTGCAAGTAATTATTTACAAACAACTACAGAAGAATAAATTGGCCATAATCAAGAAAGGAAAGCCCCTAGAATGAAGGCAGATTGGAAAAGGCTTCCTGTGGAAAGTGGAATTTTAGCTGAAGGAAGCCATTGTTGAGGTAGGAGAGAATTCTAGGTATAGGTGAAAGCCAGTGAAAGTGCCTGGAGTTGTAAGCCATAGTGTCTGCGCTGTGCCTGGTGGAGTAAGATGTAAGAAGATTGGAAAGGTGGGCCAGGTTATGAAATACTTTGAGGGCCAAACAGAGAGTTTTATATTCAATCCTGAAGGTGATCATTTGGAGCCATTACAGTTTATTAAATAGGAGAGGTATAGTGGGTATAAAGCTCATGTATACAAAAATATAGCATGTGTGTATATGTATATATATGTGATATATAATAAAATATTAAATATATAATAAAATATAAAACATATACACACATGCATGCAAAATATAGTCTATATATCCTATATATCATATATCACACACCATATATATATATATATATGTATAATAGCACTATAATGCTGTGGCAAAGAACTAGAAATAAAGCAGGTATCCGTTGATGAATGGCTGAGCAAAATGTAGTACATGAAGGTAATAGAATACATATTAATACAACATAAGAAATGATGGATATGAAGAATTCAAAGAAATTTGGGAAAATTTACATGAGGCTATGATGAATGAAATTAGCTGAACCATGAAAAAGTTACATAATAACTAAAATATCATCAAGGAAAACAACTATGAAAGACTTCAGAACTTGTTCTGAACAATGGAATGATAATGATTCTATAAGAATGATGATGAAGTATGCTTCCTACCTCTTAACTGAGAGGTGATAGGCTAGAAATATAAAATAAGGTATATATCTTTAGATATGACCAATGCTTTCATTTATTTTGCTTGACTAAACTTATTTTTTACAAAATAGTGCTTTTATGGGGTTTTCGTGGGGGGAAGTGGGTGGTAGAGATAGTAAAACTAAAAAAAGGAAGAAAAGGAAGAAAATAGCATTAGTGAAATATTTAGAAATACATAAAAGAGAGCAAAAGGAGATTCAGAGGGGAACACAGATAAGCAGAGCTATGTTGATAATATTGGGTTTAATTAAAAATAGAATTAAAACAAATGTGGAAATTCATGTTTTTTCAAAAGATTAAAGCACCATCTGGGTTCAAATTCTACTTCAGACACTTTGTAGCTGTGTGACCCTGGACAAACTACTTAACCCCTATTGCCAAGCGCTTGCTACTCTTCTCTTTTAGAACTGATTCCAAAGGCTGGCTAAAATGGCAGAGAACATACACGGATCTGCCCCATCTCTAACAAATTATGATCCAAACTTTGATATGATACCTCAAAACCTATTTTGGGATTGGTGGAACCCACAAAAGGACACACAAAGAAGAAGTGAAAAAATTTCAAGCCAAGATAACTTAGAAAGTCATCAGGAGTGGGGGCAGCTGGGTAGCTCAGTGGATTGTGAACCAGGCCTAGAGATGGGAGGTCTTGGGTTCAAATCTGGCCTCAGACAATTCCCAGATGTGTGACCCTGGGCAAGTCACTTGACCCCCATTGCCTACCCTTACCACTCTTCTGCCTTGGAGTCAATACACAGTATTGACTCCAAAATGGAAGGTAAGGGTTTAAAAAAAAAAAGAAAGAAAGAAAGTCATCAGGAGGGATGTCACACACTGGTGGGAATGAAGCACAGACTAGCATGCCAAGGTAGGCTCCCCTGCCTCCAGCAAGCCTGCCCAGACTTGGGGGTAGCTAAATCAGTAATAAAGGCTTCTGGAGCTCTTTGACACAGAGGTAAATGGAGTCTGACAACTGGTTAGAAGGAAATTGTAAGGGTCTCTTTGTTGGTTCTGGGGGCAGGACTCTGTCTAATTGCCCATAGACAGATCAAGGACAAAGAACCAGGTCACAGTCGCAAGATGATGAGGAACACTAATGAACACCAGTGCTTGCAACTGCAGGGGAACAAAGGACTCGTCTCAATTTCATGGCAGAAAAGAGTGCTTAGGATTACTTATAGACCAGAGCACAGGCCAGGAGCATATTAAACACACCTTTCCTTATAACACCTGGAAAGAACTGAAAACTTATAGAACCGGTTTCCGGGTTAAGATGGCGGCAGAGTAAGAAGCAGCTCTAAACCTCTCCTGACCGAAACACACAAAACTCTTCAAGGGGACATAAAAACAAGTCCAGACGAACGGAGGAACCCCACAACAGGGCACAGCGTGGAAGGTACGTGGAATCGAGACATTTCCAAGCTAAAAAGGGCTCTCACTCAAGCGCGAGCTGAGCAACCGCCCCACCCCCACCCCCTCCACACTCACCTATAGCTCTGAACCCAGCTAAAAAGAAATAGAGCAAGTTTGGGGCACCCATCGAGTCATCAGCAGCTCCGGGACCTGTTCCTGAGAGCAGCAAGACTTAGGACCCCATTAAGTCAAGAACGCACGCGAAATCTGAGCGCGCGCGCGCGGGAGCGGACGCTGGGAGCGGAGCGCCGGCTGAGCAGAGGCTTGGGTGCCGGCTGAGCAGAGGCTTGGGTGCCGGCTGAGCAGAGGCGTGGGTGCCGGCTGAGCAGAGGCGTGGGTGGAGGCAAACACAACCAGGAACTAAAGCCTAAGTGGGGAACCAGTGCAGACGGGTATACGACTGTGGAAGTAGCTCCCTGAGACTTGTAAAGAAACCTCCTGCAGAGGTTCAAGCAAGGGAATCCACCAGGGGGCTTGACCTTGGAAAAAACTAGAACTCAGTCCTCAGGAGCCAATAGATCTCAGACAGACACTGAGAGCGAGGATAAACCTGAGAAGCTGCTGGGCTAATGATGGCTAACCAGTTACAGGAAATTCAGAAGAGAAAGAATAATAACAAAAAAAAGAAGTCTTTAACACTCGACAGCTTCTACACAGAGAAAATCCAGACAACCGAGCAAACAGAGGAGGAGAACAAACAACCATCCAGACCCTCCCCAAATAAGGAAAACTCCTCACAACCTATGGAAGAGTTCAAATCTGAGATTTTGAGGAAAATGGAAGAGATCTGGCAAGAAAATCACAGCTTAAAAGGTAGAATCTTGCAACTGGAAAGCGAGGCTCAGAAACCAAATGAACTGATAAGCAAATTGAACACAAGAAATGACCAGATTGAAAAGGAATACCA
>NC_058130.1:175527675-175551990 GCF_016433145.1 Gracilinanus agilis | reverse complement strand
AGGAAGGAAGGAAGGAAGGAAGGAAGGAAGGAAGGAAGGAAGGAAGGAAGGAAGGAAGGAAGGAAGGAAGGAAGAGGAAGTGCATTTAAGACAAGGAGACCAACTAGCAAAAAGGCCCAAAGACAGGAAATTTTCTCTGTGTGAAAAATAGTAAAATGAGCAGTTTGATTGGACTATATAGAGCAGTGATTCCCAAAGTGGGCGCCACCGCCCCCTGGTGGGTGCTATAACGATCTAGGATAGTGGTGATGGCCACAGGTGCATTTGGGGGTGGTGAATAACTGTAAGAGGGCGGTGATAGTATGTGACAGGGGGCTAAGTAATATTTTTTCTGAAAAGGGGGCAGTAGGCCAAAAAAGTTTGGGAACCACTGATATAGAGTGTATGATGTCTGGACTATATAGTATGTGATCCTGGGAAATCACTTAACCTCAGTTTGCTGCAGTTTCTCCAGTTGTGATATGATCATAATAATAATACCTATCTACTAGGATTGTTGTAATGATCAAAAGAATGTGCTTGGTACCTATCAGGCACTTTAACAAACCCTTGTTTCATTTCTTTAAATACTACCTTCTTCACAAAACTTTTCTTGAGCCTCACCATCTCTAGTCCCCTCACAAAATAACCTCCTATTTATTTTCTATATTTCATATACACATATATTTTATCCTTTCTCTCTCCCCATAGAATGCAAGCTCTCAGAGGTCAGAAAATGTTTCATTTTTGTCTTTGTATATCTAGTGCCTAGCACAGTGCTCAGCACATAGCAGGCACTCAATTCATGCCTTATTGGTTGCTTGAGTTGTTCAGCAATAAAAGTCAAAAGTAAGGGAATATTATCATCGAAATCAGTGATGGGCAACTTTCTGAGCTTGGTGTGTCAGAATTCACCAAAAAACTGAGCATAACTCGGGTGGTGTGTCACTTTGAGCAAAAAAACCATAATTTCATGATATTCATAGTTTAAATAACAAAAATATACAATTGTAATATGTAACTGTATTTAATAAACCAAAATATAAATAGAAGTATATAAATATCAATATATTTTATTATTTATATAAAAATAAAGATATAAAAAATAAACCAAAACCAAAAAAAACTACACTACAGCAAATGTTTCATCCTTGGGAGGCAGCCCCAGACTTCTCTGTATGTGGCCGCATATGGCCGCGTGTCATCGAAAATGACTAAGTGTGTCAGTGCTGACACACGTGTCATAGGTTTGCCATCACCAATCTAAATATCACTCATTTTTCAGAGCTCAACCCAAATCTCATCTCTTCCACAAATCTTCCCTGGCAGAGCCCCAACTCAAAATGATCAGACCTTTGTTCTGAAAGCCTAATGTTTCATATGATCCTTGATTCTCAGAGTTGTAAAAAAAAGGCTTCATCTATGTCTAATCCATGTATGTGCATGCAAACCCATCTTCACATGCATGTATATGTGTGTTTATACACAGAGAAGGATCATGACATTGATTAGATATGAAAGGAAGACCTGTGTTCAAGTTTCATGTTTTACACTAAGATCTCGAACAAGTCACTTAACCTCTCATCTCTACCTGAAGGATGAATCTCACCCTTAATCAGTGCTCAGCCAGCTTGATCTTGAAGACCTTCAGTGAAAGAGAGCTCACTTGACTTTGGAGAACGTCTATTCCATTGTTGGATAGCTTTGATTATTATTAAGTGCATGCTATGCACCAAGCACATTCATTTGATCCTTACAACCATCCTGGTAGGTAGGCATTCTTCCTTATATTGATCTGAAATCTACCTTTTTGCCTTAAGCTTTTTTTTGTCCCTTAACTCTTAACCTTCCATCTTAGAATCAATACTATGTATTTGTCTATTTCTGGTCTTTCTCTCCTTTTCTCCACTCTAAAAACAATTTACTTGCTTCCTCTCACCCTTCCCATCCTCAGCTGGACAGGGTCAATACTGTATGGCACTTCCCTTGCTCCCTTACCCCTTGGCACAATTTCCTGTGCCTCCAGTGGTTCCCAAACTTTTTTGGCCTACCGCCCCCTTTTCAGAAAAAATATTACTTAGCCCCCTGGAAATTAATTTTTAAAAAATTTTAATAGCAATTAATAGGAAAGCTAAATGCTCCTGTGGCCATCACCGCCTCCCTGGATCACTGCAGCACCCACCAGGGGGCAGTAGCACCCACTTTGGGAATCACTGCTCCAGGCCCCTGGCGTTAAAGGGAATCAGGCAAGGCTACTGGAGTTCTCCAGAGAGCTCTTGGACTTGTGATGGAGAAAGGAGGCTGGTAAATCTAAGTACAGTTTGGGGCTAATGACTGATCAAGATGGGCAAGGGCTAGGCAATTGGGGTTAAGTGACTTATCCAGAGTCACACGACTGGGAAATGTCTAGGCCAAATCCTTCCTCCCATCTCCAGCCCTAGCTCTCTATCCACTGAGCCATTATCCCCTTGCCTTAAGTTATTTCCTAGAAATTTAAGATATTTCCCCAGCTAAATAGAGATCTCCTGAAAGGCAGCATCTTGGTGGCCAAACATATAGGGCTGCTACAAGAGGAGGCCTTATGTCTTCACTCTCAGAAAAAGTCCTGAGGGTCAGACCACCGTTAGGGGGCTCTGGGCACCTGGCCTCTAGAGATCAGCAGAGGGGAAACAGAGAAGAAAGAGATGGATAGAGCGTTACAACCCTAGACCTTAGGATGGCATCAGCTTGCAGTTTGGGGATTCATTTATGCTAGAGCAATAAGCTCCCTTTACCAAAGGACTTTCTTTTCATTAGCACAGATGAGTGATAGGTGATTAAAATAAGCAATTTGTGAAAATGAAAGGAATTCGAATATCTCATGGTGTTAGTTTTAGAACTATTAAAATTCAGACACCAGACCTGGTCTTATTTAAAGAAGCACCAGAGAGAAACCAGCTAGAAGCAGTCTATTTCTGATCTTTCTCTCCTTTTCTCCACTCAAAAAACAATTTACCCACTTCCTCTCACCCTTCTCATCCTTAGCTGGACAGGGTCAATACCCTACGGCTCCTCCCTTACCCCCGGCACAATTTCCTGTGCACAGTGGAAATGATTTCAGTCACGCTCTTGGGCCTTTCCGCACAAAAAGTGTCTGTCTGTCTCATCAAAACCCAGCATCCTTCCCTCCCTCACACCTGCTTAAATATTCAGTATTTGGAGTTTGGGAGCAGAAAAGGACCTAAGAGGATACTTGGTCTAACCCTCGCCCTCTTATGTTACAAATGATGGCCCTGTAGCCTAGCCAAGGAAAGTCACACAGTTAATTTGTGACCAAATGCTGTATTTGGAGTCCTAGTTCTTCCGCTTCTGATGTGTGTGGCCTTGAATAAATCACTTTACTTTCCCGGCCCTCAGTTTCTTCATCTAGCAAATGAAAGAGATGAATTAGATCATAGAGACATAGATTCTGGGCTGGAAGAAACCTTAAGAGTCATCTAGGACAGTTCAAATAGTTTTATTTCGGCTCCTAGAATTTTCCTAGCAATGTTACCTAGAAACACTGAGAGGCCATTCCTTCTTCCCACTCTCATGACTTCACAAGTTACTCTCATTATAAGATGAAGAAACATACACGGCACTGAGTAGGTTCATTTTCCTCATCAGATTTAAAATCTGAGGAAGAGAAGGAAAAGGGATCCAAAGAGCCAGGGGAGGGGTTCTTGGCCACAGACATTTCTACCTGCCTTCATTTAAGTAGACGAATGAATAAATGAATAATTAATTAAATTAATTTTAAAATGAATGTGCTTGTATATATATATATATTATTTATATCTATGTGTGTATATATATGAATTTTTTAAACTTAGAATAGAAGTCAAGTTTTTTTCCTAGAGATTTAAGACATGTGTAGGTATATATGTATATATATAATATATATGTGTCATGAACACACATTATATTGTATATTATATGCATTGTATATATAATATATCATATACAATATATATACATATATAATATATTCATATTTGTGTATATATTTACATCTCCAGTGTTTATATTAGCCTATGTTTAACTAGAGTGGGGCAACTGGACTTTCCTCAGGGTGCCAACATTTGGGAGATAGTTCCTCAACATGGCAGCCCTCTAATCCATTTGCTTTATTTAAGATTCTCCCACAATCCCTCATTTCAGAGCATCCCCACCACCACCACTGCTGGCAGGTCCTCAGGCCACCATACCCAGGACCACATTTCTATGACATCTTTCTCCTAGAATTCCAAACTCATTCCCACCTTTTCAATTGGGTGACTGGGCACACAATGATAATACAGCTCATATTTATGGAATACTTTGCATGTATTATTTCATTTGATTCTAACCTCCTCCTCCTCTTGAACTCTGTATTCTATGCCACACTGGTCTGCTTTCTCTCTTCCCCAGACTGCACTCCATCTCCATCTCATTCTGTGTCTTTTCAATGACCATTCCTCATGCCTGGAATGCCTCCTCTTCACTTCCACTCAAAGAACCTCCCATTTCCTTCAAGATGGTGTGGTTCCAACACCTTTACTTAAAACTTTTCCTGATCACCCCAATTGCCATTGCCCCTCTTCCTATGTATTTCTTTTCCTTTAAAAATTTTTTTATTTTAAAAATATTTTTCCATGTTTACATATTTCATTTTCTTTCCCTCCCCTCTACCATTCCCCCTCCACATTCAATAAGCACTTCCACTGGGTTATACACATCTAATTATGTATTTGTATTTATTATCTTTGTATTATTCTGAATATATATATTTATCAACTTATTATCTCTCCCTTTTGGAATATAAGCTTCTTGAGGGCAATGACTTTAATTTTTTGCCTTCATATACCCAGTACCTAACATATTGTAAGAATTTAACATATTTATAACAAGCTTGCAAATCAGGTATTACAAGTAATATTAATCTCCTCTTTACAGATGATGGAACTGAAGTTCAGAAGGCAGTTTTTCCAGAATCACATTCCTAGATCCAAACCAGTCCAATCTAACAAACATTTACTAAATGTCTACTAGGTGTTGGTATGGAGAACTTGAAGGCCAAAATACTAACAACTAGATAGAATAAATAAAAATTTCCCTTAGGGAGTTATCAGATGAGCTGATTCTTGAAGAATCTAGTGGTGGAGGTGAGAAGGGAAAGCATTCCAGCCATAGGCAAAGGCATGGAGTTGGGAAATGGAATTCTGAGTCTGGGAAGTAGTAAGCAAGCTAGTTATAGATGGAACAGGGATTTATTTTATTTTTGTAACGAAAAATTTTTATTTAATTAATTAATTTAGAATATTTTGCCATGGTTACATGATTCATGTTCTTTCCCTCCCCTCCAACATCCCTCGATAGTCGACATGCAGTTCCACTGGGTTTTACATGTGTCATTTATCAAGATCTATCTCCTGTTATAAAAAATAAGAAAGGTAATCTTTATACTACTACTAGGCTAATTATTATGGTTTTATATTAATCTGAGGAAGCTGTGTTTTGGTTCCCCTTGATGGCTGGTGCAGGGACACCTGGGACCTGCCACTCAGCTAAATGTTATAATAACTGCCCTTCTTTATAACAGTGTCCAGGCAGGATCCCTAAAGATCAGTGGATGGGTAGCCCTTTCAGGTCCCACCTAGGGTTGATTGATTATTGGTATTTGTCTCTATTAGCCTTGGATAATGTTCATCTGATTGCATTTCTCCCTCCCCAGAGTGGTGATGGAATAACTACTCCAGGAAGGTACTTGATAAATTTTATCTATGTCATCAATAAGGGAAAGGAATGATCAGGAACAGATTGGGAATAGGAGACCCTGTCACTAAATCTATGACAATAATCCCTCAGGACTGTAGGCTGTTCAGTAATGCTGGGCTTGTTCTTCACCTCCTCTGGCTCAGCCTGGCCACAGTCAACCAGAGTAAGCAAACTGTTTGGAAGACACAAATATTGATGATGGTTTCTCTCAGCTTCTTACTGCTAGTTGTTGTGCCAGTCCTACAGCGTTCAGGAAATACCACCCTTCACTACCCTCTTCTTCTTCTCCTACCCACTTTCTGGTTCCCCCTCGGGCCCAGGATACTTAAATATCTAGAGATGGTTTAAATGCCTGAATATCTAGGGGATTCAGAAAGAATCAGAGGACCATGGTCAGATCCACAGGTCAATCAATGTTCAAGATCAGGTTAATGTTTCAGGCAAGGATTTCAGGCAGGGCTCCAAACCAAAAGCCAAAGGTCCCCAAATCAGGGGCTGCCATGGTATTTATACCCTCTCTGGCCAACTTCCTTTCCTCTTGTCCTCACAGCCTCTGGGAACATTCTGATGTCTCCAACTGTCTTCACCTGTTGATCAAGGTGAGGCTCTCAGCTCCCAGAGTCTGATTATGACACTTCATATTATTGATAATTGCACTAGGGCAGTGATGGGCAAACTTTTTAAAGAGGGGGCCAAAGGAAAGGAAATGCTCATCTGTCTGTCTGTTTCTAAGGCAACTCTTTCAAGTTTCATTGTATTGTATCCTACTCATTGTATTCATCAGATTAAGAATAATGGGGGGGGGGCGATAGAACATTTCAGGGGGCTGCATCTGGCCTGCAGGCCATAGTTTGCTCATCCCTGCACTAGGGTGATTGTTTGTGATTGTTTAGAATCTACATCCCCAGTCATATCCCCATTGAACCACGTGTTCAAGCAGTTGTTTTTCTTCTGCGTTTCTGCTCCCACAGTTCTTTCTCTGAATGTTACCACAGTGTATCAGTCTCTGCATACAAAGTTCTCCTGGTTCTGCTCCTTTCACTCTGCATCAATTCCTGGAGGTCTTTCCAATTCACATGGAATTCCTCCAGTTCTTTATTCCTTTGAGCACAATAGTATTCCATCACCAGCATATACCACAACTTGTTCAGACATTCCCCAATTGAAGGGCATCCCCTCATTTTCCAGTTTTTTATCACCACAAAGAGCGTGGCTATAAATATTTTTATTCGTCTTTTTCCTTCTGATCTCTTTGGGGTATAAACCCAGCAGTGGTATGGCTGGATCAAAGGGCATACAGTCTTTTAAAGCCCTTTAGACACAGGAACAGCAATTTTTTGCATGAAGGTGATTGATGGGAAATGTGTCTAGAAAATTAGACTGAAGTTGACTGTGAAGGGTCTTAAATGTCAAGCTTTGTAGTTTATATTTTATCCTGGAGGTGAAAGGGATCCATTGAGGACTCTTGAACAGAGAGTGACATGGTAAAGATTATTTTGGTAGCTATGAGGAGGATGGATTGAGGGTTGGGAGATTAAAGGACATTTGAAGCTGTTGTCCCACTTCAATCTAGTGATAGAGATAAGACTGAACTTCCTGGACACTGAATGAAGGCTGAGGCATTTTATGGGTGAAGGGAAGTATTTGTGGCATGCTACAGAGAAACCTGACACACACCTGGCCCCTTTTCCTCTAAGAGTTGCCAAGTACTGTAGCCACAAGGATGGAATGTAATTCTAAGTAACTTGGAATTCTTATGGAAGCCTACTGGAGTCTCATCAATGTCATTGTACATAGATAGACAACCCCCTCATGGGTTATGTCCAAGATTGTGTCAACCCTGACCCCATTCAGTTCCAGCCTCATAAGGTCACACAGATTCAGAGCTAGAAGAGCCCCTAGACTCCATCTACTCCAGCTTCCCTATTTTGTAGCTAAAGATTAAACCAAAGGCCAGAGAATTTGTGGCTTACCCAAAGTCACCAGGATAGTTAAATGGCAGAGGTAGAATATGAAATCATATCCCATGACTTGAAATCCAGCACTTTTTACACTCTACCTCATTGTTCTAGAATTCCCAATTTGCATTCCCTCCTGCCCTATTAACTGTAAGAGAGCTTAAAGATCGCTAAATCTCCTAGGCCCCTTCATTTTACACATGAAGACAGGAAGACCCAGAGAGATGAAACCACCTGCCTTAGGTCACACTGGTATCGACAAATACAACCAGAATTCATAGAATTTAGAACTGGAAGGGAATATATAGATCATCCAGTTAAGCCTTCTCATTGTACAGATGAGGAAACCTAAGTCCACAGAGGAAAAATAACCTGTCCAAAGTCACACAGGCATGAAGTATCAGAGCTGAGATTTGAACCCAGATCCTCTACCCCCAAATCTAGTGTTCTTTTTTTTTTAAAACCCTTACACAATACTGTGTACTGGTTCCAAGGCAGAAGAGTGATAAGGGCTAGGCAATGGGGGTTAAGTGACTTGCCCAGGGTCACACAGCTGGGAAGTATCTGAGGCCAGATTTGAATCTAGGACCTCCCGAAAATCCAGCGTTCTTACATTATCATGACAAAATTCAAAACCTAAATCCAGATCTCTGGATTTCCCAGACAGAGGGACAAACCATTATATGATATTTCTTCTTTGCACATATCTAGGAGCTGGCTGAGGGAATGTGACCTGTCCTATAAGACCCCATTCCTAGAGGAGAGAAAATAGTCCTAGCTTGAGCCCTTGGACAATAATTGCAGTTGCCTCTTGAGTATGAACCAGGCTTGTTTCAGAAATGATTCCTGCCACTGGGCCAGGAGACAGATGGTAGACCAAGGTCAAGACTGGAATAAGATAGCTTTTTTAGGACTACAACTAAAATCTCTGCTACATAGTTTATTTTATTTGTTTCTCATCCAAGGCTGGGCTGATAGTAATTGCTTCTCACCAGCTTAACCCTGGGGAAAAGCGGAAGGGGAAAGGGGTGGGGATAAAGAATCATGTAGGTTGGGAGTGTGTGATTTCACTTAGGAAGCACTTCCTTCTCTGGCTCTCCTGTTCCCATAATTAGCTAATGCATCTAAAGTGCTCTGGGGCTAAGAGTCTCAAAGCTAGACTCACTTCCCAAGATGTTCCTGGTTGTCTCAGCTAAAGTAGTTCTGCTCAGCTCTTGTCACCTCGAGACTCAGTTACATAGGTTTGTTATCTGCCCCCAGGAGGTCTTTCCTTGCCTTTTTATCAGCAAACAGCCCTCTCCAGCAGAGAGGGTGATTGACTCCAGCTGGCATATGCCCTAGCTGAAAGTGGTGAGCATGGGAAATGAGAAGGAAAGGGGACAACAGGAGCCCTGGAGGAAGAAGGATGGACCCTGTTGGGGGGAGAGTGGAGAACCCAGAGGAGCAGAGGAGTGGGGATGGAAACTCCTTTTCATAAAGCACTGATGGACTTATGATACAAAATAAGCTATTTTTTTCAGACATAAGCTAATGGGAGAATTTGTTTTGCTTGATTAAGCATGTTATAAGAACTTTTCTTTTTCTTTTTTCCTTTTTCTCACTTTTGGGAGCAGGAAATGGGTACAATAAAAGGAAAGAAAAGAAAAAGAAAAGAGAATCATTAAAGCTTTTTTTTTTTAATGCAGAGAAAAGGAGAAGGGCCAGAAAGAACACAGACAAGTAGGATATCTTTGAAAGCTACAAGATGAATTTACATACTTGAAAAGCAAACTGTAGTTAGTGGAGATCATTGGTAGTTTCATATATAATCCTCTTTTTCTCTTCTTTAAATACTGAAATAATCATTTTATTTGGTAAGTACAGAATTTTTGAAATGGGGAAGTGGGGCAAGAGTTCTCTTTGTGATAGTAAAAAAATTGAAACCAAGCAAGTGCTCATGGATTGGAACTAAACAAATATTAGTGGAATGGAGTATTATTACACTGTAAAAAGAAAAAAAGACAAATAAGAGGAATTCAGAGAGAATAAGGAGACTTGAATAAAGCATGCCTAATGCAGAAACAGTCAGAATAAAAAATTTCAAGTTCACAAAGACATAGTGAAAGACAACTGAATTCAATGAATTGTAGTGAACAACCTTGGGGTTCAGACCACAAAGGATAGCAAATCCCTCCTTTCAGGCAGCTAGAAAGCATGATGGCATGAACACTGGGCCTGGAATCAGAAAGGCCTGACTTCAAATTCAGCCTGTGACACTTTCAAGTTGTGTGACCCTAGGCAAATCACTGAACCATTATCTGCCTCAGTTTCCTTAACTGTAAAAATGGGTGTTTAATAGCAATTATCTCAAAGGGTTATTGTGAAAATCACTATAAAATAATATTTGTAGGTTGCTTAGCACAATACCAGGCACATAGTAGATGCTTTCTAAATGCTTATTCCCTCCCTTCTCCCCCATTCTTGATGTGGGGAAGTACAGGAGAAAAATACTAATATGCTATAAATGTAAATGTGATTGTTTTTGAGGATTAGTTTTGCTTAACTTTAGGGCAGCTAGGTGACCCAGTGGACAGAGTACAGGCTCAAGAAGACTCCCTTCCTGAGTTCAAATGTGCCTCGGATACTTCCTGTGACCCTGGGCAGTTCACTTAACCTTGTTTGCCTCAAATTTCCTCAAAAATGAACTGGAGAAGGAAATGGCAAGCCACTCCCCTATCTGACAAAAAAAGGTCACAAAGAATTAAACACAACTGAACAACTTCTCTTTGTTAGAAGAGAAGGTTCAATGGGAGAAACAAATATGGGAAACCACTAAAAAGTTTTTTAAATCAATTAAAAACATGACAAAGGTTATACTGGGGGTTAGATATTGAGAAGAGAGGCAGGGCCAAGACAGAATCTCAGGGCTGCTGGGCTCTCAAGACAGAGTTAAATAGGGGCCTGAAAGGGACTGGAGGGAGAAGGAGAGTACTTGAATAAAAGGAATCCTGGGGGACACCGGGGATTTACTGGAAGATCAGGGACTTAGGGACCATGTGAGAATAAGCAGATTCTAGGAAGGGGCAGGGAGTAATGGCCAGCATTTAAGTTCTCCCAGCATTTAAGGAAAAAATCCTTACCTTCTATATCCATTTTAGAATCAATACTGTTTATTGGTTCTGGGTCAGAAGAGTAAAAAGGGCTAGGCAACGGGGGGTTAAGTGACTCACCCAGGGTCACACAGCTAGGAAGTGCCTGAATTCATATTTGAACCCAAGACCTCCTGCCTTTAATCTGGCAACTGAGCCATCTAGCTGCCCCTCCCCAGCATATTTGTGAATACGTGACATTAGGGTTGAGATTGGAATTTTTGTTGTTGTTGTTACCTCATGACTATATCTCTAGTTGTTTCCCTTGTTCCTCTCTTCACCCCTAACTGAACCTTTATCACAAAGTACTCTGGGTAAGTGTGGCCTCTATCCTAGGACACTTTCTCCTAGTAGTCTACAGTTTGTAATCCTGAGATCTATTTACTTTAATAAGTTTCCTGTCATTACTCTATCATAGTGATAAAACTTCTTTCAGGACAATTCTTCACATCAGAACAAAAGCAACAAACTTGGAATCAGAAAAGCTAGGTTCAGTTCCCAGATATATTATTATTCGACCATGGGCAAGGCACTCAATAGATTCCAGGCTCATATTATTTAGAAAATAGGTATTGTAATTCCCAACCTGCCAACTTTAACATAGCTATTACAAATAAATGAGAAAATTTAAGAGCTTCAAACTATAATAGCCATACAAGTTTGAGCTAGTAATATTTATCCTAAAAGGAGTCTAGTGGGGCAGCTGGGTAGCTCAGTGGGTAAAGAGTCAGGGCTGGAGACAGGAGGTCCTGGGTTCAAATGTGGCCCCAGACACTTCCTAGCTGTGTGACCCTGGGCAAGTCACTTCACACCCACTGCCCAGCCCTTACTGCTCTTCTGCCTTGGAACCAATACTTGGTATTGATTCCAAGAGAGAAGGTAAGGGTAAAAAAAGAGTCCATTCAATCTTTACCACCCCTTCCCTTTGAACTGTGATATTCTTTTTTTTTTAATTTTTTTATTTTAAACCCTTAACTTCTGTGTATACTTATAGGTGGAAGATTGGTAAGGGTAGGCAATGGGGGTCAAGTGACTTGCCCAGGGTCACACAACTGGGAAGTGCCTGAGGCCGGATTTGAACCTAGGACCTCCTGTCCTGAGGCCTGGCGCTCAATCCACTGAGCTACCCAGCTGCCCCCTAACTGTGATATTCTTAAGACAATCTCTGATTCTCTCAAAGACCTTAGGAAGTTCTTCAACACCTCTCCAATGAAAAAAAACCCAATTTCTCTTTTGAAAGATGTCAGAATTCTCCTTCATTCAAAACACCATTTCTTTTTCTAAACACCAACATTATTTATTCCATTCCTCCTTGTAAGGATGGGGGATGGGACAAAAAGAGCCAGAAGAAGGCTGTTGGTGACAGTTACTGACAGTTGGGACCACAGAGGATTCTGGGAGTATCTAGGGAAAGAGGAGGAAGGAGAGAACTTCTGGTGGAGGACTGAGAGAGGGAGAAGGAGAACATCCAAGCTTGAACACAGTCCTGAGGGCTTCCTGAGGCTCTTTCTTTGGACACTGAAACCCTGATTCTCTGGTCAAAGGCATCCCATCACTTCTCACCCAGCAAGACTTCAATAACAAGTCAGCTAAGTTTTGGGACTCCATTTTGGGAGCCATGTCTTAGGCTCCTTCTCCCATTACCAACCTTGCTGAGACCTTTTCTGGTCTAATTTGCAATTATAGAGAAGGATAGAAACAGAAACAGAAGGAGAAGGGGGGAGACACTTAGGAGTGGGAACCCCAAAGGTTCCTACCCGAGTGATGGACCCCATAGAAATAAAGAAGAGGGCACCCCAAAATCCCTCTGCCCTTCACCCCTTTCCCCAATCCCTATACTGATATTAATAAAAGACATTTATTATTCAGATAGCGTACCAGAGTGCCTGAGAGACAACAAGGGGAAGGGAAATCACAGCTTGGTCTGGCTGCCTCCATCTTGGAGCCAGACCACCTGTTGTGAAGTTGACTGACCTCGGGGGAGGCTTGTGTGAACCCCGTCCTCATTCAGAATCGGATTGGGGCACCACATGCCTCCTCTTATAGGGAAGCCTCACCCCCAGCTCCTGTGGGTGGCATGACCATCCAGGTCACCCAGTATCAGGGTCTCAAAGTCTCCCACAGTGCATATTTGGGGCAAGGGGAGAGCTAGAAGAGAGTCTCACCTCATAGACTCTCTCTATCTCCCCTCCATCCCTAACATTAATTACTGGCTCTGTTTATTATTACAGTTTTGGCAAGAGGCTCTCGCTTATTCTTATATCCTCTGCCTGCTCATTGTGATGGAGAAGTGGCCATGAGTTCTCAAAGGCTATTTCTGTGGAATACAAACTTTGACAGCTTCTATCAAATTGAAAAGGCTTCAGCAATGGGCGTGATGAAGAACTAAAATGGAAGCTTTGTCACCAGGCTTGGCCCCAAGATAAGGTTTTTTTTTTTTGTCTACAATGGCTCATGGAAACTCTCTATTGATTAACTTGCAGAAGGGTTTTATCTGCATTCATGGGGGAGTACCACACTGATGAAATCACAAGTCCTTAACATGTGGACATAATTTCCTCAAGAGGCTATATAGCCTGAGCTTATAATCACAAACACCAAAATCTCCTAAGATTAATGGATGTGAGTAATAACAAGATTATAACAATAACAGGCATTTATGTAACACTTTAAAGTTTGCATAGAGTTTTACAAATATCTCATTTCATCCTCACAACATTGAGAGATGGGTGCTATTATTATTCCCCTGGTACAGATGAGGAAACTGAGGCAGACAAGATGGAAGTGAATTGCCCAAGGGTCACATAGCTAATGAAGTGTCTAAGATTGGCTATGAACTCAAATTTTCCTCACTCAGGTCCTGTACTCCATCTCTGTACCACCTATCTCAAACAAATTGCTAGTAATGATTTATGCATAAGAACTAATCAACAAGCATTTATTAGATACCTACAACGTGCCAAGGACCGTGCTAGGCACTAATGATACAAAGATAAAGGCAAAACAATCCCTGCTGTCAAAGAGTTTACGTCCTGTCAAAAAGAAGAGTCTACATTTATGTACTAAGTATGTATAAAACACTCACCAAGTAAATACAAGGTCTTTTAGGTGAGGAGGGCACTAGTAGCCAAAGAAGGCAACATGTGATAGGATTTTGTAGGGTCCCTGACATCAAGGTTGAACTTCTTGGGCAATGATGGTGAACCTTTTAGCAACTGAGTGCTCATGCCACATGTAAGCAACCCTCTTACCCCAGACAGGGGAGGGAGGAAGCACTCCCGTTAGGCTGCTGGGCAGAGGGGCAGGTGATGAGAGAAATGTCCTCACATGCTATGGAGAGGGGAAGAGGAGCAGCCCCCTCTGGCACGTGTGCCATAGGTTCGCCAACACAAGTATGGGAAAACTAGGGTACCAGGCACTGATACAGATTTCTGGTCCTTATGGCACAAAAAGCCCAGTTCTACAAAAGCCAAAACTCCTCAGCCTAGACAGATACCCCCCTGCCATTGGACTCAACGTACCATCTAACCAAGTGCATTTTGATATGGAGTGAAGGAGGCTGCATCCTTGCTGAATCTGCTTTCTGTGCTACTGCCGAGTCAACTTTCTTTTCATTAAATGTTAGAAGGTCTACATGAGTCAAATGTCTCATATCATTTCATTCCAGTTCTAAACCTGAATTGCCAAATAAATATGAATTGGACTTGGTCCAGAACATCGTACTTGGGCTGATCCATGATGGAAACAAGAGATTCTAATAGGTTAAGGTGATGAATGATCCCATTCCAGACATGGAAAATAACTCAGTGCAAAGTTATAGAGATGGGAAATGGATTGAGGAACACCTGCAAGGACAGAAATGTCAAATACATAAAGGGAAGTAATAAATAAAAAGGCTGGAAAGATAGATTGGGCCCAGTTGTGAAGTTCTTTAAAGGCCAGGAAGAGATGTTTATATTTGATCTTAGTGGCAATGGGAGAGTCGCTGGAGTTTACCGAATAGGGGAGTGACATGGACAGATCTTTGATGAATGAAATTTACTTTGGAAGCAGTGGATAGGGGAGATTGGAAAAGGGAGGCAGAGATGCTAATAGAAAGTTATTAGGAGATAACAAAGGCCTTGTTAAGATTAAAATTCTCTGGAGATTATATCTTAATTTTAAATTATTTATTAAATATTAAAAAGCAGGCTAGAAGGAAGAAGAAAGCACCGGCTACATTATCCGGATCCAGCCGGATACAACCGCGAGAGACCCGTGAGTCAGCCACCTGGAAGAACCATAGGGGGAGAGAAGGGAGACCGAGGTGCAATAAAGACAAATCAGTCTTAATTGTGACAAGGCTCGTTTATTGTGTGCAGGGAGTGGGTTTATATGCTTCTAGGACTGGGGTAAGGAATTTTCCAGTGGTCTCGGGCCGTTGGTCTCGCCACGCCTATCCCGGATGAAGCTGGATAAGTTTCTATTCCTAACATAAGTTTCGTTTCTTGGGAAATCCTTCACTAAGTTTCGTTTCTATGGTCTCCATGGTTTTTAGGTTTCGATCCTTGGTCTCTAAGTTTCAATCCTTGGTCTCTGACAATTCCCCCTTTCTTTTCATTTAAAGAGGCGATTTTGCCAGGACCGCAGTGACGGCCCCTGTCTTAGGCTACACAGGGGGAGTTACTTGACCATCAAGGGTCAAGGACCTGTGCTAATCCCGTCATTGGGTTACCGCCCTGCCGGTGAAACGGAGACGGTCACTGTCAGGCAAGGTGTGTGGCCGTTCAGTGTCTGCTATTTCTAAGCGATGGTATTGGACCATAGGGTACTTAGTGAGGGCTGAGTCAATTTTCATTTTAATAAATCCGGTCAGGCGTTGGAAAGCCCAAGGGCCAAAGGTAAGGACTAAAAGGAAGATAAAAAGGGGAGCTAAAACGGTGGGGATCAGGGTGGAAAGCCAGGGGGAACCTTTTAGGAGATTGTTAAACCATCCTTCCCGAGCCTCAGCCTCCCTTTTTCTTAGGGCAAGGCGTTCTCGTAATTTTGCCATAGATTCCCTTACAATGCCAGTGTGGTCTGCGTAAAAGCAACATTCTTCTTTCAGGGCTGCGCATAGTCCGCCCTCTTTCAAAAAAAGGAGGTCGAGACAGCGGAAAGCCCCTCTGCATCCAGTGTGAGGAAGTTAAGAACAAAAAGGGCATGTGCAAGAAGCAGGGTCTGATTGCCACACAATGGGTAAAGGGTTTCTTGGGACTTGAGTTTAAAAAGGGTGTTCTTAAGGGTTTGATTTGCTCGTTCAACAATGCCTTGTCCTTGTGGGTTATAAGGGATGCCCGTAACATGTTTTATGCCTAACTGAGAACAGAATTGTTTGAAGGCCTGGCTGGTATAGCCGGGGCCATTATCTGTTTTGAGGGAGAGGGGCTTTCCCATCATGGACATGGCAAGGAACATATGCTTGATGACATGCCTGGTGGCTTCACCAGATTGTGCAGATGCAAAAAGAAAACCGTTAAACGTGTCGATGGAAACATGGATGTACTTAAGTTTAGCGAAAGAAGGGATGTGGGTGACGTCCATTTGCCATAGGTGGCCGGGGAGAAGGCCGCGGGGGGTTAATCCCTAGATGGGGTTCAGGCAAAAGAGTAACACAAGAAAATTTAGTACAAGAGAAACTGATATTAAACCTTAACATTTGGGTATCTTTGCCAACATACTTCATCCCCAGAAATCATTCTTGGATAAGAATTGATCCTTCTAGGAAGTTTGATTCCTAAGTTGTTTGCAGAGTTGACAAGTGATGTTTCTGTTACAAAATATCCTTTTGCAAAGCTCACATTAATAGGACATCTATAAATACTTGAATTATTATTTTACAAATAAATTTCTTTATCTCCCAGATTCTGGAGGAAATCCAGAAAGTTTTGGGTTATATTTCCAAGCTCAAGATCTAATACTTCAATTGTGGTAAACTAAAGCTGCAAGCTACAAGTCATCTATCACTAACTTCATCTACTTCTCAAAGCATGTTCCCTAACAATTTGATAATTTCCAATTATCTACCTAATAGGTTGTTTGGGGAAATGGAAACTTTAATTGTATAATTTGCCTCATGTGCTGATTATGGGACTTTTCACAAAAAACAAACAGGGAAAACATTTCCTCATATCCCTACAAGACTGATCACTCAGTTATTCTTACATATTTTGGTAATAATTAACATCTCACACTTTAGTCACAAAACCTGAATTAAGGAACAGGAGTGCTGGATTGAGTAGCTTCATAGTAAATATAAAACAGGGCTGTAATAGAATCTCCAGTTTAGTTTCCTTTTACTTTAAAACATTGCTACATAGCTGATCAAATACCATCAAGATTATTCTGATTCATCATTTTTTTGTGTCTATTTTGCACTAGAATTCACACCTATTATTTATTTATCCATTAGAAACTCCATCTTTTGAAAATTACCAAATTCTTAGAACCTGTATTATTAAAACCCATGCATAGATTAACCACTTTAAATACTTCTTGTGTATCATGATTACGTGCTGCTAGTTCTGATAGCACATACATTAAAAGAACATCTCATTTGAAATATCCCAAGTTAAATTCTGGAATAAGTTCTCTAACATTACAACTTTTTTTTCTGTTACCACAATAAATAAATTACATTGTACCATATCAAAAATCATTAGCAATCCTCAACCCTTAAAATCAATTCTTACATGAAAAATACTTCTAATTGTGGAGTAAAATCTCCCTTTTGTCTTAAGGCTTAATTTTAAGTTGTCACAGTATATGTTATTTGCTTTATAAATTTCCAAACCATATTTCCTTTGTATTAACTGTCTTTTATTCTCTATAATATCTGCAGTTTCCCTTTTTATTTTAAATTTATGCTCCAATTGTGGTGAATTAGGGAAACCTGAATTTTTGCACAATCATTATTGATGTTATAAAGTTGCTATTAGCTTCTTGTTCATTTTTTCACTTTACAGAGCTAAGCTGGCAAGTCACACTTGATTGGTCACTGTACCTCTCTGAGTCTGTTCACATGAAGCTATTCTACATGTTTATTCTTACCCATAATAATATTTTTTCTTTAAACAAATTGCATGTTATTCCTTAGATCATGAATTTCTTCTAATACATTGCACAAGCTTTTAAAATAATTTTATATCCTAATAAATTACAATGCTGTCCAAATTTTTTATATTCATAATATACTAGATTCCTAATGCAATAATATTATTTTTGAATTACCAAAATTTGAAACCCTAATGTTAATTATATTTTTACCTATTACTTAATATGATGGTACAGGTCTTAGAGTAACAATTTTACATGTTCATATGTTTTCCCTAAATTCAGTTTGATAAGCATTTCTGGTAAGTCTGATCATTCCCACACTGCAAATCCTAATAGATAGCTTTTCAATATAAGTTTTGTGCATTCTTAAATTTAACAGAAATTCCATTTTTAACTAGTAGTCAATGAATTTACACAATACCATCAGTACCTATTCAGTTCCTTAGCAAATATATACTCTAATGGGTAGAGAAAGGTCCATGAGTTTGGGGGAGAATGGGCGACGATTTTTAGCTTCTCATAGCTACTTCCTGCTGAACTGGGGCGGCGTGGATGATTCGCTCTCAACAAATAATTTTCTCATGGACCAGTCTCTGTCTAAAGGGATCTAATTTTGAAATGTAAGCCAATTGCATTGTTCTAATAATCTTTAAGTTAAATTTTTCACTAACATCAGTTTGATTAATGTTAGGTTGAACTCATGGTTGTTTAAAGAAGCTTTTTCACTCTTGGTTAAGCACTGAGCAAGACTGATGGTTTTTATTTATTTTTTGCTAGCTAGGAAAGTTAAGTTGCGCTTCTATACTTCTGTACACAACTAAGAATCATTGCTTTCTCTCTCAATAAGTTTTTCTTAGATTGCATTCTAGAATCTTTTGTAATTTTCATTAGATATATGTCTCAGTACTTAACCTGTTGATAGAATTTGGTGATGGGATCAAATTTGTCCCTTTTTCTGTCTTTTGATTTCCATGTTCCCTTTCTCATGGCCAGTGAGAAATGGAAGGGGAAATGTTTGGCAGATTAGTTTGTTTAACTCTTGCCTTAATAAGAGCAGAGAATAAGATTTCTTTTAACCAATTAAATTATCTTAGAGTTAAAGACATTCAGAAATTACAATGTTATTTTCTGAATTTCTCTAACACCTCCGTCTGTCTTCCCCATTCCTCCGGAATGAATGAAGAAGAGAGAGAGATTTATTTTTTCCCAACCTGAAACCCTCCCATTGTGATCACAGACAAACAACATGTAACACACAGACAGATCATGGACACATTTCCCGGGCATATCACACACACTCTGACAAATATAAAACATAAATTATATAAGCTAGATTTTTCTTTTCATCCTGGCAAAAGATCAATTGTTACAATTCATATCTCCATGACTAAAGAAATCTGTGAAAAAGAATGAGTCAGAAAAGGGTTAATTCTTAAGAAGGAGCTGGCTGACATATGATAAATTTTGTTTCTTAATTACCTTTCTTCATGCTTCAATAAGTATCCTAAAATAAATACACTTTTGCTTCTTCACTTTTCTGTGAAGTGGGATTCTGATACCTGCCTGAATAATTCCAGGTATGCCACATTGCTGGAAAGATTGATATAGCTAAGTGAAAATTGCTAAAACTTTTTACATTGTCTGTGGCCATCACCAATTGGGCTCCTTCCAAGGGAGAAAGAAAAAAACTATAACAAAACTGGTTTTTCTAGCTGAAGCAAAGTAGCCAGCCGCTTCTAAAAAGGGGGGCAGAGAGGAAAATTTCTGGTCACTTTTAAATTTGCCGTTTAGTCCTAGAGAAAAATACGCTTTTCCTGGTGTCCTTCTAAGAAGGGCCCAGTGCCCTAATGCTTAATTTTGAGTAGGGGTGGGAGCTTGCTCAGGGCTCCATCCCCTTTTCCCCGAAGTCCTCTCTAAAGGATCCGGTGGTCTTAAACAAATTTTTCTTTTTTACCCTAATGCTTCTCTCCCTGAGGCTATCTTTAAGTTCCTTAACATATAGGGCTTCCTTTGAGAGTGTTTTCCCCATTTTTCATTCACGCTGTGGTAACAATCACTTCCCCACGTTCTCGCCAATCTCCTCGCGGAGGTATGGAAACGGATAAACAGATCAAGGGAACGATCAGAGTACCGAAACCCTTGTCATACCAGTCACACACACACTCATTCTGGGGTATTCACTCCAAATTGCAGCCTGAATGCCTATGGGGGATGGGACGACTTACCCTGCCTCAAGGCTGTCTGTTCAGCCTCTACCCTGCTTAAGTCCGCGGCCGCGGGATGCCTCTCAGTCGTCCGGTAAGCTGCGTTCGTCGAGCCACGCGTTGGGCGCCAGATATCCGGATCCAGCCGGATACAACCGCGAGAGACCCGTGAGTCAGCCACCTGGAAGAACCATAGGGGGAGAGAAGGGAGACCGAGGCGCAATAAAGACAAATCAGTCTTAATTGTGACAAGGCTCGTTTATTGTGTGCAGGGAGTGGGTTTATATGCTTCTAGGACTGGGGTAAGGAATTTTCCAGTGGTCTCGGGCCGTTGGTCTCGCCACGCCTATCCCGGATGAAGCTGGATAAGTTTCTATTCCTAACATAAGTTTCGTTTCTTGGGAAATCCTTCACTAAGTTTCGTTTCTATGGTCTCCATGGTTTTTAGGTTTCGATCCTTGGTCTCTAAGTTTCAATCCTTGGTCTCTGACACTACATGTGGCTGGAATTAGCAACCTCTTCCCCAAGCCAGCTTCACAGTGTTTCCTCAGGCTCTCGCACTCCCCTGGCCAGTCCCACTCGAGTCTATGACTGTGTGTGTGGCAGCTGGGGCTCTCTTAGTTAGCTCTAAGCTAGCTCCCTAGGACTGGCATTCTCCTAGCCACCTTTATCAGCCAGCTGTACAAGTGCCAGTGCTTTCCTAGCCACATCCTCTGTCCGTGGTTCTGAGGCAAAAGAACTCTACTTCCTTCTTACTCCATTTCATGCTCTTGTAACGTCCCTTTCCTGAGCCCCTCTGACTTGAAGGACTCCAGCCTCTGTCTAGATCTGAGACAGGTCTTCTATATACCAGAAGTCACCAAAGGTCCTTAGAATTGCCGCACGGCACCCATAGAGCAAAATCTCCCAGCATTGTAAGAAGGACTCTACCCATTGCTTCCTAGAGATGTGGTTCAGGGGCAGCTGGGTAGCTCAGTGGATTGAGAGTCAGGCCTAGAGACAGGAGGTCCTAGGTTCAAATCTGGCCTCAGACACTTCCCAGCTGTGTGGCCCTGGGCAAGTCACTTGACCCCCATTGCCCACCCTTACCACTCTTCCACCAAGGAGCCATTACGCAGAAGTTAAGGGTTTAAAAAACAACAACAACAAAAAAAAACAAACCAAGAGATGTGGTTCAGAGATTCATAAATAAGATCCTTTGCTTTAAAGTCCAAAGTTGTCTTGGGGTTGTAATGCAGGGTTGCTAGCAGAAGTCTTTGCTTTTGCAAATTCAACTGTAAGCAGCCCTGGCAATTAGGGGTTTTAGAATGTTCAGAAAGGCAGTTGGAGCCTGAGGCTATAAATAGTGCTGAAGTTCCAACTGAGGGGCTTTTGCCTTTTGGTTTCTGCTTTGGCCTGTGCTTTTGTCTTTTGGGCATTTGGATCTAGCTGATTTCTCTGGACCTCTCCCTAATCTCTCCATTACATCCCTGCTATTTTCCTTGAATTTCCCTTTGGGCCCTGGGAGGAAGGGTGGGTTTGGTGGTTGGACATTGTGGGTTTAGTTTCTGTAGGCAAGTAGGGCATCCTAAAACAAACCACCCCTAATTTATGATTTGATAAATACTTTACTTCAAAGGCAGTCAAACCTTCCTGCCTGGGAAAGCAGGCCTCTCTCAGTCTAACTCTCTCCTGTGACCCATTCCCCAGCACCAGCCTTCTCCCTAGCAGCAGTTATAAAAACCTGAAACCTCTTTCCCTCTGATTATCCCTGACATTAATAAATCCCCTTTGTTGCCTATACAAAGCCTCTGGTGAATGATTGTATTGAAGATTAAGGCAAAGCCTGAAGAGGGTAGAATTATTTTCCTCTTATTTTTTGAGGGAAACCTAGGCATCCATCTTGGGCAGGAAGTACCCAGCAGAGACTTCCTACAGACATCAATTTCACTGGCAGGGAGGAGCCTTTAACTCCTCCCTCAAGGGACTTTAGAAATTAACAAGAGAAACCTCAGCCTTTTCCTAAACATTTCTGACTGGCCCAATTCCTCTTGTGTCATAGAGATACCTTCCCTATATATATATACTATCTTCTTATATACAACCCATTCATCCCTCCATTACTCACCTATCCTCTTTACTCCTCCCTATACCAAGATTACCTATTCATTCCCTTAACTCAGCCATCACCCTTTATCCCTGTTATTCCTCCCCATTATCAACATTTTGCCTTACTTCTTTATAAGAGGGTGCCAAAAAAGGGGTACAGGATAGTGTTAAATTTCCACAGCCTAAAGAGTATGAAGGCTATGAGAAAGGAAGGGAAGGGAATAAACATTTAAATAGCACCTACTATCGGCCAGACACTATGCTAAGCACCTTTTATAATTATTTCATGTGGTCCTCTCAACAACTCTGGAAGAAAGGTGCTATTATTATATGAGCCAAACAGAGGATAAGTGACTTGTTCAAGATTCACATAGCTAGTAAGTGTCTCTGAGGCTAGACTTGAACTCATCTCTTTGACTCCAAGTCCAGGATTCTATCTACTGTGTCACTTAACTGCCTCAGGAGAGGGGGACAGAAGGAGATAGAAGTAACCTAAAAGACATTAGGCAGGAAATGCATACTTGGAAAAGGAGATAGCTCCCCTAATCACACTGTAGCATGTATAAAGGGAAGTGATATATTAAAAGGCTGGAAAGACAAGTTAGGACCAGTTGTGAAAGTTTTTAGAGGCCAACCCTTTAGCCTCTACCCCATTCACATTGTGAAATCAAAGGAGAATAAATAGAAAACCCTAGTATTGTCTTGGTACCCAGGAAATTTTTAAAGTGATAGTAGAAGGTCAAAGACTCATGGGAAGATGTGAACAAAAATCATAAGGCAGGAATAGATTGCATTGATGGTGATGATCTGGACCATCTCTGAGGCCACAGAGTAGTTTGATCAGAAGGAAGAAAAGTGTGGTATAATCAAACTATGAGAGACACGGAGAGTGGGCTGGCATTATGGCTAGCATCAAATGCTACAGAAAGGTCAAGGAGGACATAACAGTACCAGTGAACAAGAAAAGGCATTGGTCTGGCCTCAGACTCTTCATAGTTGTGTTGACCCTGGGCAAGTCATTTAACCCCATTGCCTAGCCTTTATTGCTGCCCTTCTGCTTTGGAACCAATGCACAGGATTGCTTCCAAGATGGAAAATAAGGGTTAAAAAAAAGAGGTCATCTAGGGGCAACTAGGCTGGCTCAGTGAATAGAGCACCAGGTCTAGAGACAGGAGGTCCTGGGTTCAAATCTATCCTCAAACACTTCCTAGCTGTATGACCCTGGGCAAGTCATTTAATCCCTATGCCTAGCCCTTTCTGTTCTGTCTTGGAACTGATATTTAGAATAAATTCTAAGACAAAAGGTAAGGGGTTTTCATTCATTTATTTGTTTAGTTTTCATTAAGAAAACTTTTCCATGGTTACATGATTCATGTTCTTTCCCTCCCCTCTTCCCACTCCCCTCCCATAGCCAACAAGCAATTCCACTGGGTCAGTAAGGGTTTTTTAAAAGGCACTGGTGACTGGTCTATATGGCTTAGATGTTCTTGTGAAAAGTTAATACTAGCCTATACTCCTTTCTTTGGTACCCCAAGATTTTGGATTTTAGAAAGGGTGAGTTTTGATATTAAATTTGAGGTTATAACTTATTCCACCCTCTGACTGAATTAACAATGTAGACAAATGCTGTTATTGATCTGTAAACAAGCTCTTAGTGGGTAAAGGAAAGATAGAGGGGGGGCAGTGAGGAGTGGGAGAAGGCATTCTGAAGCCTTTCGAAAGGTCTCCTGACTCCTGGTCCAGAAGACCCAGTTCTTGGCCAGAGTGAGGTTGGGGTTCTCTAGTTGGAGGGCCTTTGGAAAGAGATATTATGAAGAGCATAAATTTGAGTCCAGAGAGGAAGTAAGGACTTTATTTTTCAGAGGAACCTAGAGGAAGAAGGTACGCATAAGCCTGGCTCCCCAAGCTGGGCTCTTGGCCAAGCTCTCAATGAAGAGGCTTGTTAAGGGAATGGCCAGCTGTACGTGGCTAGAGGCCTTTTCTTTTGCTGGCCTGTTTTTTTATTATTTAATAAAAATTATAAATTAAGATACAGTTTCCAGAGAATTTAAATCTTAACAGTCTATAACAAAGGTTTTATATATATATATATATATATATATATATATA
>NC_058130.1:175388967-175522825 GCF_016433145.1 Gracilinanus agilis | reverse complement strand
TTCTCTCTCTCTCTCTCTTTCTTTCTTTCTTTCTTTCTTTCTTTCTTTCTTTCTTTCTTTCTTTCTTTCTTTCTTTCTCTCTCTCTCTTTCTTTCTTTCAGAAAATATTTTATTATATCATGAAAAAGGCAACACCAATCAATTAGGTTCATACTTGCTTTAAAAAATTGAAAATTTCTTTAGTAGACAGTATGTCAGCATCCTATTCCACATGGGAATGAGAAGACTATAGCTTTCCTAAATATTGCACAGTCTGAAAGAAAGACCAACAAAAATAAAGGGAGATGGTGGGAATAAGGCAGGGGAAATTGCATGATCTTGGAAAACATCTCACATTATGAATAATCTACCAAGAAACATTTAAAAATGAAAACCTTTTGTTTCTACAGTAGCTTTTAAGTTCACAGTTCTTGGAATGACCACATTCCATTGAAGACATCTCAGTAACAGGAAGCTTCATTTTAGCCATCTTTTGTGCAAATATTAATTTAAAAAACATATATATCAAATAATGCAGTCATTTGTCTTTTGATATCACCCAGGGAACCATAATAAATATTTTCTGAGAATTCTGCTGCTTGAAAAAAGCGTTAAGCCATCAGTTTTGCCCAAAGCTCCATTCTCGGCTGCCCTTTTGAGGGCAACATCCACTAGGAGCTGAAATCCACTAGAGACCTGGTTGAGGTCTGGTGGGCTTCAGAGAGGAGTGTTGAAAAGCCCACTCTGGGTATTTGCACTTGGTCCAGATTTGCCCGTGTCCTCCGAGTAGAGGAGAGAGGTATCTGAAAAACTTGGCTGGTATCTGCTGCATATCTGTGTTCTGTCTGACACCGACGGATGGGCACAGATGGAAAGGGGCATCTTTCAGAGCAGTCACCATGGTATGGCGAATCACGGAGGGCTGGGCCAAAATCCATCCTGGGGATGGGGGCTTAGGAGACAGTGGTCTTCCTAAGGTCTGCTTTAGTGCAGGCATAAAAGGAGCTCTCGTCTAAAGCTGGAAGGATGTTTTTGATGCCCATGGCCGGCTCCACAGAGCTAGCTTCAGAAATCTTGGTCCCTTGCTGGGAAATAGTGTAATGATTTGGATCCTTCTCATCTTTTCTCAGCATGTCAGGGAGGAGTCTACGGCATGCATTGATGGACCATTTGCAGACCTGTACTGTGGAGAGGTGTGTTTGCTGGGATAGTAAAGCTTTTTCTTGCTCTGAAGGATAAAGCGTTGAACCAATGCTCATAGAGCCAGTCCTGGAGAATCTGTACAGATTCTTTGGGTAGATTACCCCGTCTTCTCCGCTTGCCTGAGCCCCATGAAGAGAAAAGGTCCAGGCCAGTGATGAGCAAACTTTTTAAAGAGGGGCCAAAGGAAAAGAAATGCTCATCTGTCAGTCTGTTTCTAAGGCAACTCTTGAAGTTTCATTGTATTGTACCTACTTATTGTATTCATCAGATTAGGAATAATGTTGGGTGACTGGATAGAACATTTCAGGGGGCCACATCTGGCCCACGGGCTGTAGTTTGCCCATTACTGGTCCAGGGGAATATCCACTGGGCTATTTTCTTCAGAAGTTAAAAGGCCTCAACCTACTAACAGCTATTCAAGGTAAAATACATAAGTATTTCACTTCCTTGGGGCAGCTAGGGGCACAGTAGATAGAGCACCAGGTCTAGAGTCAGAAGGACCTGAGTTTAAATCTGCTCTCAGACACTTGCTAGCCAAGTGACTCTGGGCAAGTCCCTTAACCCCAACTGCCTAGCCCTTACCAGTTTTCTGCTTCAGTAGTGATACTTGGTGTCAATTCTAAGACAAAAGATAATGATTTTTTTAAAAGGGCATTGGTAACTGGCCTGGTTGGATTAGATGGTCTGCATCAAAAGTCCTTTATTGGGGGCAGCTAGGCGGCACAGTGGATAGAGAGTCAGGTGTGGAGTCAAAACAATCTGGGTTAAAATCTGGCCTGAGACACTTCCTAGCTGTGTGACCCTGGGCAAGTCACCTAACTCTGGTTGCTTAGCTCTTGCCACTCTTTTGTCTTAAACTGATACTAAGACAGAATGAAATTCAAGTCCTTGTAGGTTCTGGAATGGAGAAGCACTTCTCAAAGATTGGCATCATGAAGGATATTTCTCTTTTAAGGAGCAGCCAAAAGAACTCCTTTGTATTAAAACTGGTTCAATCTAACTGACATATCCCAGCACCCTAAGGATTAATTTTAGTAAGAAGTTGAGCAGATTGGGGTAAGGAAAAAGAGGAGTCCAGGACAAGGAATATTCAAGGTTGCAAAAGAAATGAGAGAATAGAAAAGGTGGGAGAGATAATAAGAAATGAAAGATGAGACAGATCATTAGTCTTTTGAGGACGGATTTAAAAGTTATCTCTTGGGAGTGGCTTCAGATGCTTTCCTACCCTAATGTGGGCTTGCTGGCACCCAAGATGGAGTCAGAATTCAAGGGGAAGGAGGTTACTGGTGTTTCCTCTTAGAGAAACAGAAAAATAGTTTCTGAGCAAACATAGGAGTGATGGGAAGGAAGAGGACACTGAAGGAAGCAGCTGGAGAGTCACTCTTCCTCCTATTAATCTATATCCCCTTTTCAGTTGCAAAGAAAGGAAAAAAGGTACCTTCCTTTCAGCTGTGCATGGTCTTCAAGATAAATTTTGTGTCATTTTTTTTGCAGCTTACAATAGTGGATATAAAGTCAGCTTCAGAACTAGGAAGACCTCGGTTCTTATTCTGCCTCTGATACATACATATTAATTAGGTGACCCTGGGCAAGTCACTTAACTTTTGCTCAAAGCAACTTTCTTTCTTTCTTTTTTTTTTTTTAAACCTTTACCTTCTTGCATTAGACTCAACACTATGTATTGGTTCCAAGACACAAGAGTGGTAAGGGCTATGCAATGGGGGTTAAGTGACTTGCCCAGGGTCACACAGCTAGGAAGTGCCTGGGTGCAGATTTGAACCCAGCACCTCCTATCTCTAGGCCTGGCTCTTAATCCACTGAGCTACCCAGCTGCTCCCACCCCAAGTAACTTTCCAAGATTTGCCATTGCTGAGCAGGTGTAGATCTGTGTTAATACAAGGAGTTTCCTGTCATAATAAATTAACAGATTCACTTAAAAAGATTAATTTATTTCTCTAGCAAGCCCTGAGTCTAGATCCATTTAATTTTACTGTGGCTCAGAGGTCCTTTAGGTATCACTTGCAACCTGAGACTAAGATTGGAAGCAAAAAACTCAATCCAGAGTAATTAATAGTTACAGTTGGCATTTATATAGAGATTCAAGGTCTGACAACACTCTATCACATGCATCACAATGGCTTTTACAAACTTTCCTGTGAAGGAGATATTACTGTTATTATTGGCCCCATTTTACAGATAATAATTGAGGCTGAGACCTAGATCAACCTGCCTCAAAGACTCTACACACTCTGCAATGCTAAATTGGCTTATCTTACAGATGAAAAGAGGACAACTGACCACCATTCTGACCAATCTATATTTTTTTTCTCTAGATAAATCTCCCCGTAATGGCCTTTTGGGGTCTCATTAAGGGTCTTACATAATGAGGTGACCCTTTTTCTTTCCAAGGTCAACCTTTCTACATGCACAAGTGATCCAATTCCATCTTGCCTCCTCTAATAAATTGTCCCCCTCTATCATCCCTATTCTCTAATTTATCTTCAATTCCTCCCTTGATCTAGTGGTTGCTTACAAGCATGCCCATATCTCACCCCTCCTCCAAAACCCCTCCTGAACTGATCCAGCCAATCCTGCTAGTTATCAACCCATATCTCTTCCATTAGGTAGCTAAACACCTTGAAAAGGCCCTCTACAATAAGTATCTTCACTTTCATTCCTCTCGCTCTTTTTTAAAACTCTCTTCAATCTGACTTCAACCTCATCATTCAACCAAAACTCCTTTTTTCAAATAAAATTCTCTTAATTGCCAAATCTAATGGCCTTTCCTCAGTTCTCATGTTTGACTTCCCTGCAGTCTTTGTCTACAGATTACCCTCTTTTCCTTGGTATTCTCTTCTCTTTAGGTTTTTGAGATATTACTGTCTCCTGATTCTTTTCTCCCTATCTAACCCCTCCATCTCAGTCTCCTTTGTTAGATCTTCACTCAGGTCATGGCCACTAATGGTGAGTATTCCACAGAGTTCTGTCCCAGGTCCTCTTCTCTCCTTTAATATTATTTAACTTGGGGGCAGCTGGGTAGCTCAGTAGATTGAGAACTAGGCCTAAAGATGGGGCAATCCTAGGTTCAAAACTGGCCTCAAACACTTTCCTAGCTGTGTGACCCTGATCAAGTCACTTAACCCCCACTGCCTAGCCCTTATCATTCTTTTGCCTTAGAACCAATTGGTTCTAAGGCAGAAGGTAAGGGTTTAAAAAAATGCTATTTAATTTGACTATCTCATCGGTTCCTCCAGATCCAGTTGTCAAATCCATGCTGATGACTCTCAGTTCTTCTTATCCAGCCCTAACCCCTCTGCCTCTTGTCTTGCAACTGATTACTAGACATCTTGAACAAGGATGCCTTATAGACATCTTTTAAACTCAATGTGTTCATAATTGAATTCATTATCTTTCCACCAAAACTGTCCCCTTGCCCTAACTTCTTCTATTACTGTCAAAGGTACTTACATCTGGGTCCTCATCACCTAATGCTTGAACTACCTTAATAGCCTGCTGGCTGGTCTTCCCATTACAAGTCTCTTAAATATAAAAGCCTCTCTTTGGCTTTTTAAGCCCTTTTGGTATTTGGCTTATATCTAGAGTCTCTCCAAATGACATTAATATAGTCACTTCTAGAAAAAGTACTTGATGTACAAAGTAGACAAATGTAAGAAGGGCATTTTTTTCTTCTACTATAGAATAAGGAACAGAGTGCTGGGCTTTGGAGTCAGGAAGACCTGAGTTCAAATATAGCCTTAGTCACTAGTAGCAGTTGTATGACCCTGGAATGGTCACTTCAACTCTGTTTCAGTTTTCTCGAGTATGAAATGAGTATAAAAATAGCACCTACCTCTGAGCAAGGTTGCTGTGAGGGCCAAATAGTGGGGAGAATAACTGTAAAGCACTTAGCATAATGTCTGGGACAGAGTAAGTGTTAGCTACTATTTTTAATATTATTAAAATGTCATAAGTGCATATTGATGGATGTTTAGAACACAAAGCAGTAGGGGACAGGTTGGTGGCTCAGTGAATTGAGTGCCAGGATTAAATCTGGGACACCCTGGGTTCAAATCTGGCCTCAGACACTTCCCAAGCTGTTTGATCCTGGTTTAAGTAGTCATTTAACCTCCATTGCTTAGCTCTTCCTGTTCTTCTGCCTTAGAACCAATACTTAGTATAGCTTCTCTAAGATGGAAGGAAAGGGTTTAAAGAAAAGAAAAGAATATCTGTTTGGGGGCAGCTTGGTGGCAGTAGATGGAGCACCAGGCCTTGAGTTGGGAAGACTTGGGTTCAAATACGGCCTTAGTTACTTTCTAGTTGTGTGACTCTGGGCAAGTTATTTAACCTTAATTACAGTCCTTACCACTCTTCTACCTTGGAGCAAATATTCAGTATTGATTCAAAGATAGAGGGTAAGGGTTAAAAAAAAAAAAGATGAAAGCAATAACCTTTAATTACTATTATGCCCTCCTAGGAGGTCAAAACTTAAAATATTTAAACATGACGTTTTCTGTAACTGTCAAGTAGATAATTAACTTTCTAGGCTCTGCACTATCTGAGCAACTTACTTGCAAGTCTTATCTTTTGGCAAGTCACAGCTTGTGCTCACTTTCTTGCCTGTGTTGACCTTTTTCCAAGTTAATCTTCTGAAGTTGTTTCAGTAACGGTCAACTCCTTCTGACCAAGCAGCATCTGGACCAAGAACTCCTGCTTTCTCAAACTTACAAGGTTGACACCAATGCTAATCATTGCTATCTCAGATCTCTGTGCTCTGGGAAAGAAACACAAAGCAGAAAAGGCAGCCAGACAATTAAGTGAAGGCAACCTTCAGGTGTATCCAGTCAGGCACATCTACTTCTTGTCATGTGCTTATTGCTGCTTTGTCAACGGGGGAAAAAGGGACAGAGAGGAAGACACCACCCACACCAAATCCATGAGAGAGTCAAGCCATATTTTCAAGAAAGGAGGAAGAAAAGGGCTCAAAAGAATGGAGTCATTCCTTTTAAAGTTAGCCCTTCCTGAGTGGGTCTGCCCTTCTCAGCCCAGGGGATGATCCTTATAGGGGGCCAGCCTCTATATGGTTTTGGGGGTCCTGAGTGGCATATGGTGGCATAGGATTGTTAAGGCAGGAGAAAGAAAATGAGAACAACCAGACTAGTGGTTAGCCCACGCTGTTCTAATGCTATGGGATTTGGATTTTATTTTATACTGGTTTCAAACAAAGAACACAAAGAGTCACAGCTGTGAAGGGGTTACAAATCATACACAATCCATTAAAGTCTAAAAGTAGAGAGATGGGTACAAGGGCAAGGGCCAAATTCCAACAACCAATTAGTAGGGGTTAATTCTGGGAGCAGAAATAAATTTCATGGAGATGTTTACTAATTGCGTTCTGCCTTGATTTACAGATCTGCACCTGGTCAGATAGTCTGGACTAAATTGTCTGGCTCCAGTCTTTAAGTAATATATTTTTTAGGGTTCAGGCTTCTTAATTATCAAGGAGAGAAATTGTCAAAGAGAGAAATTGTTAACTCAGTAGCTTCTTGTCTGGTTATGGACTCAAAGCTTTCCAATAAGTCTATAATGTTTTTCCAATAAGAAAAGGTATGGATCATAAGAGGTGTCAAAAGAGGGGTTTCAGATTTTTATCTGTTCTCTTATTGGCTTCCCACAGATCCTCTTAGATAAAGCTCCTTCCATTGGACCATCCTAAGGTCCAAAGGACGAGGAAGGAGTTGTGGTATCATCCCCAAATAAAAATCCTTCAGAGGTGAGCCGGAGAAGCCGTCATTGGAAGTGGCCTGGAAGCTAAGCCTAGCTCCATAAATGTGCTATGGGGCAGATATGTTCTAGCAAGAGAAGATGAAGGAAAGGGATTTCCTTATTACCTTCCATTACTCAGGGATGACAAACCTATGACACGTGTGTCAGCACTGACACGCGTAGCCATTTTCGATGACGCATGGCCACATGCGGCCGCATACAAAGAAGTCTGGGGCCGCCTGCTGAGGATGAAACATTTGCTGTAGTGTAGTATAGACACTCTGTGCACTCTAGATGACAATTCTACCTATATTAATCTACCTATTTTGGTTTATTAAATAGTTATATATTATAGTTATACATTTTTGTTATTAAACTATAAATATCACAAAATTATTGTTTTTTACTCAAAGTGACACACCACCCAAGTTATGCTCTGTTTCTTGGTGAATTTTGACACACCAAGCTCAAAAGGTTGCCCATCACTGAGTTACACAGAGAATGAAGTTAAGGGCCAAGGATATTTAAATGACATACTCAACATAATGGAAGTAGTATCAGAGATAAGATTTGATTCTGTCTTTAAACTGCCTCCTACATAATCGCCTTCATGTTGTGTTGTTTCAGTCATATCTGACTCTTCGTAACCCCGTTTTAGGGTTTTCTTGGTACAAAATGCTAGAGTAGTTTGCCATTTCATTATCCAGTTCATTTTATTTCATTTTTTAAACCCTTACCTTCCACCTTAGAATCAATACTGGGTATTGGGGTTCTAAGGCAGAAGAGTGGTAAGGGCTAGGCAAATAGGGGTTAAGTGACTTGCCTAGGGTCACAAAGCTAGGAAGTGTTTGAGGTCAGATTTCAACCCAGGACCTCTCATCTCTGGGTCTGATTCTTAATCCACTGAGCCACCCAGCTGCCCCTTCCAGTTCATTTTAGAGATGAGGAACTGAGGCAAACAAAGTTAAGTTACTTATCCAGGATCACACATCTACAATTCCCATAGATTCAATTCTCATCTCTATGCTAATGATTCTTAGTTCTATTTATCCAGTCCTAACCTCTCTGCTGACCTCCTTCCTTTTATCTCCAATCAACTATACTAGACATCTTGAACTGGTTATCTTATAGACATCTTAAAGATAAATTAGAGAATGGGGATGAAAGAGGGGGGGCAATCAGCTATGGGAACAGAGTCTGAAGTTGGATTTGAACTCATGAAGATGAATCTTCCTGATTTCAAGCCCAGTGTTCTATCCACTTTGTCACCTACCTGCCCTATGTTGTTTTTATAGAGATGATGCTTGAACCCATGGGGGCTGGTGAAATCATTTAAGAGACGGTATAGAGGGGCAGCTGGGTAGCTCAGTGGATTGAGAGTCAGGCCTAAAGACAGGAGGTCCTAGGTTCAAATCTGGCCTCAGACACTTCCTAGTTGTGTGACCCTGGGCAAGTCACTTGACCCCCATTGCCTACCCTTACCACTCTTCCACATAGGAGCCAATACACAGAAGTTAAGGGTTAAAAAAAAGAGAGAAGGTATAGAGATAGAAAGAGGGGCCTAAGGCAGAACCTTTGGGGAACCCCGTGGTTAGGAGATGCAAAGGAGTCTGAGTGGTGATCAGACAGGAGAGAGCAACATCATAAAACTGAAAGAGAAGAGAGTGTCTAGGAGGAGTATCAAAGAGAATTCAAGAAAGATAAGGACTGAGAATAGGCTATAGGTTTTCACAGTTGTTAAGTTTGGAGAGAAAAGCTTCAGCAGAGTGGAGGGGCCATAAGGAAGATTATAAAGAGTTGAGAAGTAGGAGCTGAGGAAGTGGAAGCATTGAGTATAGACACTTTTTTCTAAGGCTTTGACAATGTAAGTAAAGAAAACCACCAGACTCAAGCTTGAAGAGATGTAATACTTAGAACCAAAAGAAACCTCGGAGGTCATTTAGTTTAATCCCCTCATTTTAAGAATGAGAAAACCAGGACTCAGAAAGCTTATACGACTTGCCCAAAGTCACATAAGAAATAAGAGTGTGCTCAAGCAGACCAGCTCCAAATTACAGCAATAATGGCTCTGTCTGTTCTGGAAAGAGGAGATAGGGTTATAGGTGTTCCCAGGTCTGAAAGGATTAGACACATCAGTGGTTTTTAAAATAACAGAGTCAGTCACACGCATAGGAACCACAGGGATGTAAATCTAACCTTCTGGATACAAACCCAGAATTGTGCTGTGATGATATCAGAGTTAAGTGGAGACAGTTTTAGGGATGATTGAGCACCCAGCATGTTAACAGGTATCTAGGAAAGGCAAGGGAATAAGCACTGATAGGCCCTCTATGTGTCAGCTGCCTCTGAAGAATTTGAAGATGAGAAAGAAGGTAGGATCTAAAAGGACAGCATAAGAAATGGGGTTAGCTTTGATAAAGAGAAGAGTCACCTCTTCATCAGAGGCTAGAGAAAAGGAGAGAATGCAGGAAAGAAAGGGAGGCAGAGTAGAAGCAATCAGAAAGAGGGAGTTCAGTGTTAATACTTTTCTCAGTCAAGTATAATTTAAGTTCCTCTGTTGAGAGGGAAGGAGAGAACTCATAGAGAAAGAAAAAAGAAAAAGGGAAAGAGGAGAAAAAAAAGAAGTGGGGGAAGGGAGAAAGAAGGAAATAGGAAGGAGGACCAGAACAGGGGCCATAACCTAGGGAGAATCAGTCAAATTTAAGAAGTTATTTATGTACTAGGAATACTGGAGGTCAAGATGAGAATAAGATGGATTTCAAAGAACTGAGCAGAGGGAGAAACAGAGGGATAAGAATATATGATCAAGGGGGCAGCTGGGTAGCTCAGTGGAGTGAGAGTCAGGCCTAGAGACAGGAGGTGCTAGGTTCAAACCCGGCCTCAGCCACTTCCCAGCTGTGTGACCCTGGGCAAGTCACTTGACCCCCATTGCCCACCCTTACCAATCTTCCACCTATGAGACAATACACCGAAGTACAAGGGTTTAAAAAAAAAAGAATATATGATCAAAAATGATGAACACTTTTATTGATGAGTACAGGACTTCATCCCTTCCTGACAGAACTACTTTGCTACAACTGCTACAAGTCCCTCCCCATTCCAGTTCATCCTCTACTTTGTGTCAAAGTGGTTTTCCTAAGCACAGATCTGACTCTGTCATACCTTTCTCCACTCAATGAATTACAGTGGCTCCCTATTACTTCAAGAATAAATTATAAAATCTATTTGGCATTCAAAGTCTTTCATAACTTATCCTACCCTCTTTCCAGTTTTCTTACAAGTTAAACCTCCCTCCACTGTAGTATTCTTTGTTGCCACATCTGTTTCCAAACTCTGAGTATTCTCTCTGGCTGTTCCTCAAGCCTAGAATACTACTCTCCCTCCTCATCTCAACCTCTTAGTTTCTTAGGCTTCATTAAGTTCCAGATAAAATCCTCCCTTCTACAAAAAAATCTTTCCTGATCCCCCTTAATGCTAGTACTTTTCCTTCACTGATTATCTTCATTTTATCTTGTATGTATAGCTTGTTTGTACATAGCCATTTACCTGTTGTTCTCTTAGACTGTGAGCTCCTTGAAAGTTTCTTTGTATCCTGAGTGCTGAGCACAGTGCCTGGCACACAGCAGGCACTTAATAAATGTTTATGGACTTACTGATTTTAGAAGTGCTACGTGCCCAAGAAAACCAGTTCCACAGCAATATTAATCCTGACTATTCTGAAAAGAGGAAAGAGAACTATGTGACGGGTGTCAGCCCTGAAAGGATTAAGACACATAAGTGGTTTTAAAAATAACATCCAACTCTTCATGACCTCATTTGGGGTTTCCTTAGCAAAGATCCAGGAGTAGTTTGCCATTTCCTTCTCCAGTTCATTTTTTTTTTAAATTTTTTTAAACCCTTTAACTTCTGTGTATTATCTCCTTGGTGGAAGAGTGGTAAGGGTGGGCAATGGGGGTCAAGTGACTTGCCCAGGGTCACACAGCTGGGAAGTGTCTGAGGCCAGATTTGAACCTAGGACTTCCCATCTCTAGGCCTGACTCTCAATCCACTGAGCTACCCAGCTGCCCCTCCAGTTCATTTTTTACAGATGAGGAAACTGAGACAAACAGAGTTAAGTGATTTGCCCATGGTCACCACCCAGTTAGTAAGGATCTTTATTTGTAGTAAATAACTCGTGTCCTAAGAGGAAATAAGGAAGAAGATTATTCCTTCCTCAGATAGATACAGTGTGTGATTCTTCCAACATTGGGTCCTCTCTAGCCTCTGTTGCTCTTACCTGTCACTTCAGTTTGGACAATATTTTGTCCCAGGGATACCACTTTGTCCTGACTGGTGATTTGATGATTTTTTTTTTCCAGAGGGTTATCAGGGAAACAAGTAAGAGGTCAGGTTTCCTAATATGGTGTACACAAGAGCAAGGGACCAAGGTCAGTTGTGATAAAGGAAGTGCTTATTTTCTTCACTCACATGAAAGCAGCAGACTGGGACAGGAGAAAGTATTGAGTGGCATTCTGAAACCCTGGGTCCTCATTCTGTCATTGTTGGGTAACCATAGCAATGAGAAGGGAGTAAAGGAATGAGCATTTAATTGAATGAGTGCCTACTATGTGGCAGGCACAGTGCTAAGCAATTTACAAATATTATTCTCATTTGATCCTCATACTAACCCTTTGAGGTAGGCACTGCTATTATGTAGTTGAGGAAACTGAGGCAAAAGGTTAAGTAACTTGCCCAAGATCACACAGCTAGGAAGTATCCAAGGTTGTATTTGAACTCAGTTTTCCTTACTTCAAGTCTTGTAGCCCTGAGTAGTGAGAGTGGACCCCAGTAAAATCAAAGCCATGGTCTGGCCAGAATCACTCCTCACATGAGACCCTCCCAAACCCCACCTTTCTAACCCTCCTCCCCCTCTGCTGTACTTGGTAATAATTAGCTGTTCAAACACACTGAAGCAAAGATTTCCCTGAGAATCTGGGCTAGATGGTTATAAATTTACCTGTGATTTATTATCCTATAGAAAACTCCAAGTGTCGGTGAGGTAAACTAAGTCATTGTACTAAGATTGTAAATCATTACTAACCATTGTCCATGTAAAAAGCTTATCTAATGTATTAGCTTACATCACTTTCTCTATAAAATACTAGCTGTGATCAATAAACCTCCCCTCTGATTGCTACCAGCTTCCATGGCCCTCCTGTTGCATGCCATCCTTCTTACCACGTCTCATTCTCCTTACTCCTTCAGGACCCCTGAATGTTTGCCAGGATCCCTTAGGATCCCCTGACAGTCTCAGTTTCCAGAGAAGTAAAGTCAGACAGACTATGTTATTGAAAGTCCTCATTTGGTTCCAATACTTTGGAACTTCCTCCTTTCCTTTCCCTGTGCCTCTTACAGTGGTTAAGAGGGTGAACCTTGAAGTCTTGGATTAAAAATCTGCATTTATGACACATATTAGTCACATAACCTCTTTTTTTAAAATTATTTTTTATTTAAACCCTTACCTTCCATCTTGGAGTCAATACTGTGTATTGGCTCCAATGTAGAAAAGTGGTAAGGGTAGGTAATGGGGGTCAAGTGACTTGCCCAAGGTCACACAGCTAGGAAGTGTCTGAGGTCATATTTGAACCTAGGACCTCAGTCTCTAGGCCTGGTTCTCAATCCACTGAGCTACCCAGCTGCCTCTCACATAACCTCTTAATGCTCTCATGTCTAGGCAACAAAAATTTGTGGAAAAGGTGCATAGCTAGAGGAAGTTATATTACCCCACTTAGAGGAAATCCCCCAAGGGTCCTCTAATGCAGAAGCCTCCTCACAAATTACTTCCCACAGAAAGAAATCCCACTTTGCTCTTCTATTCTGTCCAGTAGTCCAAGTTTAAGCTGAATTTACAATTTATAAGGGCACCGGGAAAGGGGAGAGGAATGAATCACTGCTGGTGGAATATCAGGTCTCACATGGATGAGGTGCAACAGGTTTCTGAGTTGGGACCTCCCCCAGACATGTCTCATAAAACCAGACAGTAACTGCTAGTTCTTCAAAGACAGCAGCACAATTTGTTAAATGCCTGCTGTTTTAAAGCTGGTTTCAGCTTTTCTAGAGTTATTACACTTTACTCCCCGCCTCCCCCCCACCTTTGGTATGGACAGCAACCAGCACTGATGAGATAGATGATGATGTGGACAGGAGTCCTGGGGTCCATAGGTTTGGACCAGATGGACCAGGACAAAGCAGGATCATCAGGGTCCCAAAGAGGAGTGTGCTTTTGTTGTGGCTCTCTAGAAATCCTAGAGCCAGGATCACCGTCAAACGTATTGGTAATATCCACTACGAGATCCCTCCAGGGGAGGAAATCAAACACTCTCACCCGCAGTAAGGATTAAGATACACGAACAACACAGCCCTCCTAGATTTCCTCTCCGCTGCAAGGGAGTAATTGAGTTGCCACTGCTTTGGATGTCAATAGAGCTGGCAGGCCCAGCACCGCCCCACCCCTTCGCACACTCTCCTGCTTCTGCTCTTCCCGCCCTCTCGGGATCGCCCGTTTCCCCCTCTAACCCGTCTTTAGCTAGCCTTATCCGAAGAGCTCAGGGCGGGGGCGGAGCCCCTAGACTGCCCTAAGTGTGGGCCACTTAGTCACAGGCTCTCTGGACGCCGATGATGTCTAGCTTTAGGCTCTTTGAGTCACGCTTGGGCTGCCCAGCGCTCTCTGTCTAGGAGTGAGGGGCGGAAAGGGCGGATCTCAGGGCCAGGGTCTGCCCTGGCTTTGTTGGGGTGCAACAAAGCAAGGACCCCCTTGCTGGTGTCTGAAGGGATCTCAGAGGGAAGGTGCAATTGGTCATTAGGGTGAGGGTGGGGGTGGGGGTGGGGAACATAAGGACGGTTCTTAGCAGGGTCACCGGCACACGAGCGCTAGGCGGGAGCCGCGATCATCCAGCTGGAACAAACTCTCCGCCTCCTCGTCCCATCCTGCCCTCGACCTCCCCCAATCCCCAGCAATCTTTGCCCCTCCCCCTCATCCGGTCTCCAAGCCCCTCCCGTCCAGTCCTGGGTCCCTCCCTTGGGGCTACGCGGGCGGGAGAAATGGGGGGCCAAATTGGGGTGTTACTATTAGAAGCTCTACTTGGAGCCCCACCCTGGGTAGAAGCAAAGGACAGAGCAAAGAATCACTCGATAGATATGGTTATTAGGAAAATAACGAGGCTCCGCCCCCTGTTAGACCCCGCCCACGCATCCACCCGGGCCACACCCACCCAGTCTTTCCCTCCTCTGGCCCTCCCGCCCCGCCCCCTGACCACCACTGGCTGAGTCTGTGCTGAGCTGTTTGCGCCCCCGGGAACCAGAGCCCCAGGTAAAGGGGGTTTGGGGGGTGGGTGGGGCGGGAAACGCGCCCGAGGAGGGCCGTCTCTCTTCCTTGGACTGAGCTTTTAGGACTGTCAGAAGTATTCCCCAGGACTACGGATTGGGAAGCAGACAGGTTGTGCCTCCAGAGGGTTTCGACTCAAGAAGAGGGGACCCTTCTCCCGGAATCCTCTTCAGCTCCTGCTTGGGGCGGAGCCCCCGCGGTCCTCTCTGGCGGGCTGGGAGTCTCAAGGGTAGGCCCCTGGAGGGTGTTGGTTTGGGAATAATTGAGGACTTGAGGGAGCTGGGGGCTGAAGAAGAGGGAGGGAACCTCTGGAATGGGAAGGTTGCCTGGAGTCAATGGAATTCATTTGGATTTGTAATGGGGATTCAAGTTTCTTCTTTTCTACCACTCGTCCCCCTACTCCCTTCTTCCATAAGCCAGTCTTCCCTATTTATTTTTTGGGGCATTTTTTGGTGGGGAGCTTGAGAGCATGAGAGGAGAGGCATTCGAATTGTACCTGCCTATACCCACCCCTTGCAGGGGGGCCAAGAAAGAGAGAGAGGAGGAGGAGGGGGAATGTTTTGCTCAAATGGGCTTCTTATTTGGGGTAAACCCAACAGAGATGGTTTGGGAGTTTTGAGCTTAGGCCAAAATGGTGTTTTGCTGGTCGAAGGGGTGGAAGGAAATTAAGCTAGAAAATAGCTTACCTTTTCCCCTCCTCCGTCTTTGGGGCAAGGTTTCGGAAAACCTAGTCATTACAAGCAGAAAATAGCACCAGTTCAAGGCGGATATTCTGCAGAACTACCTGCCTTTCGGAGTTGGGAAGCACTGAGGCTTCTTTCCCCGGCAGACTGGAATTTCCGTGGCTGCTGCTTCTTGAGAACTGGCTAGCGTTCACTTCCGCGATCCCCTCCCCCTCTCTTGCCCTGCTTGGAGTGACCCTCTTGCGGGTGTCAGAGAGGATTTTGAGATTTCCGAAAGGGGCTGCGGTGGGGTTAGTTACTGGGCTTTGGTAGCTGCTTTCTGAGGAACCAGCCTTCGTTGGATGGGAGCCAGGTAGAAGGACCAGCCCGAAGGTCCGGTTGCTCCAGATGGGTAACAGCTGACCAACTGTTGAGCTTTCCAGATGGGGTCTCAGTATGGCAGAAATTGTCTGAGCTGTATCTATGAGAGAGAGAAAGAGAAGCAACCATCAATGAACATCTGTGGGAGAAGAAGCAGCTGGATTGGGAATGTGAGTGGGAGGGGGCAGGGCACTGGAGAAAAAGGAGTGTGGGGCCCAGTAGAGGGGTTGGAGATAAAGGGATCTGATCAAATAAATACTCTCAGCCATTTCCAGAAGCCTTTCAGTGGGTTCTTAGCTCTGGTTTGGGAAAAACTGGAACTGGCCATTTGAAACAAAATTATTTCATTAAAAACATAGAATGGTCATATTTGGTGTGGATGATAGAGGGGGCCAGTTGAAGGGGTGTGTGTGTGTGTGTGTGTGTGTGTGTGTGTGTGTGTGTATGTGTGTATGAGTGTGTGTATGTGTGTGTATAGTCAGCAAGCCTATCAGCCATCAACCAGAATTTCTGCTGGAAAAAAAAAAAAAAAAAGACCCCATGCAGAGAACTGACATCCCAAATTGCAGGCTGTTGGGGAGGGATGGACCAACTGATGACTCATTAAATTTCCTGAAGATCCTTCCCTATTCATTCATTAAATTTCTTTTGAAGTACCAGCTGTATGTGAGGAAGAGATCCCTCCCTTCTTCGAGTTTGAGAGGGTAAGAAAGAGTTGTGGGAAGATGGGGCCAGCTAAATCCCAAGGTTCGCTGTGTTTTTGCTGTCCCCAAATACCACTTTCTCCAATGCCCAGTAACCTATATTAGCATCCTATTCCTTTGTATTGACTACTACCCAATTAAGCTTCTTCTTTTCCAGCCACCACTGTGGTAACTAATCATCATCTCCTTATTGTGAATGAGTTTATGAGTTGGAGGGGAGGCTGTGAATGACATAAAGTCAATTAACAAGCATTCATAAAGGCCCATTATGTGCTAGGTACTTTGCTAGGCACCAGAGATGATACAAAGACAAAAATGAAACATCCCCTACCAACAAGGATGTTATATTTTATGGGTGGAGACATGTACATATGTAAGTAAATACAACATTTCTCTAAAAATGGAGGGCATTAGAGCTGGGGGTGTCAGGAAGGCTTCATGTAGGAGGTGGCATTTGAACTAAGTTTTGAAAGAGACTAGGGATTCATGCAGGCAGGGGTGAGTAGGGAGAGCATTTCAGGCATGGAAGTTAACTGCAAAGACATGGAGCATAGGCTTAGAATGTCCTATACTAGGAACAACAAATAGGCTGGTTTGACTAGACTGTGAAATAAGTGAAGCAGAGAACAAATAATATGTAATAAGCTTGCAAAGGTAGGTTGGGACCAGATTGTGAAGAGCTTTAAATCCCTAACAGGAGTTTGTATTTGATCTGAGGAAATAGGGAACCCCTGTAGGTTTTCTGAACAAGAGAATGACATGGTCAGAACTTTTAAGAACTTTTAAGAATTTCACTGCGGCAGTTGAGTGGAGGAAGGATCGGAGGTGGGAGAGACCCATAATATGGACTGTTACTATAGTCAAGGTGATGAATAATTGAATTAAGGTAGTGACCAACTTTATCTTTTTTTTTTTTTTTTAAACTCTTACCTTCTGTCTTAGAATCAATACTGTGTATTGGTCCCAAGGCAGACTGGTGTCTTAAGGGCTAGGCCATGGGGATTAAATGAGTTGCCTAGGGTCACACAACTGGGAAGTATTTTTGAGGTCGATTTGAACCCAGGACCTCCCCTCTCTGGACCTGGCTCTCATTTAGCTGAGCCACTTAGCTGCCCCCTCAACTTTATCTTTTAATAGGATGTTCAATTCTGCCTTCAGTTCTCCTCCGAAATAGGAAAATATGACTACATCAGGACTGAAGGGTTCTGAGCCAGGGCCCGATGACTCCTCCTCTCTAGCTGTGACCAGTAGAGCCTGGGGCTGGGGATTCAGGAATGTTGGGGAGGAAAGGAGGTGGGAGAGGAAGGAGGATGCTTGGGTTTTTTCCATTATCAACTCTTTGTCCTAGGATTCCCATTGTCTAACCAATTTGGGCCCATTTAAACATAGTTTGGGGAGCTTCCCTCCCTCTTTTCCTTTATTGCTGCATCCCATTTGCTCTTACCTCTACCTCTCTGGGAGAGGAAGGATACATGTTCCCCCCTCCTGCTCCCCAGATCTGGCTCCTGGCTAAGTAAGCTCTGGTTAGAGGTTATGGAAGTGTAATTTGACCACTCTTTTCTTTAGCCCCTTCAATATTTGTTGGCATTGGCTAGGTTTTCAGTACAAATCTATTTCCAACTTCTGAAATCTCTATCCCCTCCCCCTCCAACTCCCTTAAAAACCAGGAGTCAGGAACTATGAATTATAAATATGTATATTGGAGTAGACAATATTTTGTTAGTGTCTTCTCTTTTTCAAAGCAGTCCCCTCTTTTTTACTCTCTCCCACTGTTTCTGTGGCTTTCCAAGTGTCTTGAAGAAGGGGCTTCACATACTAAGAATTAGTCTTTCTGTTTTCATGAAAGGGCTCATTCTAGTGGAAGTCTGTGTTGGGGGGGGACAAGGTATACTAGAGGTAGGGGTATCAGGAAAGGCAGATTGAGTAGGATAGAGACAGAAGAGAGACAGACACAGAGAGGGAGAAGGGAGGGAGAAAAGGAAGGAAGGAGACAGACAGACAGACAAATCTTGTTGACTACGTAGAGTTCAATTAATCAACAAACCTTTATTCAATGCCTACTATTAGCCGAGCTCTGGTGCTGGGAAAACAGAAAAAGAAGTAAAACAGTTTTGCCTTTTGGGAGCTTATATTCTCTTGAAAGAAACAACATGTGCATTATATATAGGTATATCCTAGCTAGCTAGAAAGAAAGAAAGAGAGAGAGGGAGGGAGGGAGGAAGGAAGGAAGGAAGATAGATAAATAGATGATGAGGGGAACAGGCACTAGCAGTTTGGGGGATAGGAGACAGGAAAAAGCCTGATGAATACTGGGGTTCTTGAGTTGAGCTCTAAAGGAAACTAGGGATTCTGAGAGGTGCTGATGGGGACAGAAAATACATAGGTTTGGAGGTTGTAGGTAGAGTTCTGCCACATAAAGGAAGACTAGGTCGATTGGGCTATAGGGATTGTTGAAGGGGGGTGGGAAGTGTTGTTTATAAGGCTGGAAAGGTAGGTTGGGGCCAGGTTGTGCAGGACTTTAAAAGTCAAACAGGAGTTTATATATGATCTAGAGGTAATAGGGAGTCACTTGAGTTTATCAATCCCGGGAAGTAACAAAGTCAGAGCTGTGCTTTAAGAAACTTTGAAGGGTAGGTAGGTGGCTCAGTGGACAGAGTCAGGCCTAGAGAGGGTGGGGATTAAGTTCAGCTCTGGCCTCAGACACTACCAAGCTGTGTGATCCTGGGCGAGTCACTTAACCCCATTGCCTAATCCTTTCCACTCTTTTGCCTTGGAATCAATAACCTAATATGAATTCTAAGAAAGAAACAAACTTTGACAGCTTTATGGAGAGTGGATTAGAGTTAGGGACACCAGTTAGAAGGTTACTTCAATTGTCCACTGATTCAGGGAAAGGAACTGGAAATTGCCCATTAACTGCTGTTGTAAACAGATTCCTAAAGGAGATCACTTCGACCAGCTGGCTGACTCAGTGGATAGAGCTCTGGTCTGAAGTCAGGAAGAACTGAGTTCAAATCTATCCTTGAGACACTTACTAGCTATGTGACCCTAGGCAAATCACTTTAACTATTTGCCTCAGTTTCCTTAACTGTAAAATGGGGATAATAGCAAATAGCACAACAGCTATGGTGCAGAGTTGTTGGGAGGATCAAATGAGATCATATTTGTAATCAAGGGCTTAGCACAGTGCCTGGCACATGGTAGACACTTAGTAAATGCATTTTCCCGTTTCTTCTCTTCCCCTATACCTCTAATCATCTCTCCTAGAGGTCTGGTCCACTCTAGGGATTTAGAGAAGGATAACTGATAAACTGAGGGACTTCAAAGGCGGGAGAGGAGGGTTCTTTCTATTTGGAGTCATAGCATAGGAGAAATAAGGTGGTCGCTTGTTTCCTGGTCTTGCCTTTCTCTACCCTCTATCTTAACTCCAAACCAACTAACTTACTCTTAAGTCACTTGAATTTGGCTATAAAGGAAGGAAACATTTTAGGAGTCTTCAGCTTTCTTCGGACTGTTCTGTAACACTCTTAACTCCCCTCCTCAATCCTTCCTTTGCCGTTCCTGCCCCAACTCTTTGTAAGAGCCGGATCTTTTCTGTTTTAGAACTGTGTAGCCATCTGCCTAGTCAACTTCTTGGTGCCCCAGACAACTCTCTTAAGATTAAAAATGGCAGAATGGTTGCCCATGAAGTGATATCATGGATTGGGACCCCTAAAAATGCCTAGTCTACATTCAAGTATACATGTGCAACAGGCTTGTCCCATGTCATCTTCCTGCCTTTGTATAAGCTACTTTCTTTGTTCCACCTCTAGCTGGGACCTTGGAGGAGGCAGGGCTGAGGTTTGGGAAAGGAGGAAAGTCTGTTTTAGCTCCTTCTCTGACCTTTCCCAGGCTATAACCAGGTTGGGGAATTTGCTTTCAGGCTTGGTACTCAGCAGGTCCCTGGGGCCTAAGTTTCTTGGCAGTGTTCTGGGTTCTGTCCTTCTAACTTTAGCAAAAAGAATAGCCCAGTTGTTTTGTTTTTATCTTCCCACTCTAGATGTCTATATTTTTTGTGTTTCTTTGGCCCCTAGGGTGGTTTCAGTCCAAAATATAACACCTTGGGATTAGACCCTACTAGGATTAGTTTCACAGACCAGGTCCTCCAACCCCAATTCTGTATCCTAGTGAGTGTGGGAAATTCCTATAATTCCCCAGAATGTTCAGGTATAAGAGATAGCTAGTCTTCTCCAAGTCGAAGAAGCTTTAAAATCCCAAACAGGAGTTTATATTTGATCTTTGAGGTAATATGGAATCTGGAGTTTATGGTGAAGGTAAATGACATATTTTTCATTTGTAGGGAAATCCCTTTGGGTAGTATATGGAGGGCTAGATTAGAATGGGGAGAGCCTTGAGGCAAGGGAGACCATTTAGGAGGCTACCACACTAGGGAACTCTTCAGTTCAGAGAAAGAAGAGACAGCAAGGGAGCTCTCCACGACCCTGGAACTGCCATTGTAATTGGGATCCCAAAGGAAGATCACCCAGGCTTTCTGGCCTCTGGAAGGGAATCTTTATCTTTCCAATGTGGCTGGCAGAACTAGCTTATTGAGCACACTTATTAGTGGGGGGTTAGAGGGAAAGTCTTCATGGAGAACATCTTGAACTCTTTAGCCTAGACCATTGATTCCTAAAGTGGGTGCCACCGCCCCCTGGTGGTGGGTGCTGCAGCGATCCAGTGGGGCAGTGATGGCCACAGGTGCATTTTATCTTTCCTATTAATTGCTATTAAAATTTAAAAAAAATTAATTTCCAGGGGTGCTAAGTAATATTTTTTCTGGAAAGGGGGTGGTAGGCCAAAAAAGTTTGAGAACCACTGGTCTAGACCAAATTGGCCCCAATCCAAAATGGCAGAAAAAGTCCTAGGGGACAGCTGAGGGCTAGATTAGTGTGTGTTCCCCCTTGCAAATGTTTGATTAAGCCAGAGGATAAGATGTTGGACCTCCCCACCTTGAGGAGTCCATGAAGAAATGGTCTAATTACAACTCTAAGGCAGGAGAATGGACAAGTTCCAAGTCATATGATGGAAGCCTTAAGATCTGATCTGGGATCTAGATCTGAGCCTACTCAGGGATACTATGGAGAAATCAAAACACTGGCAGCCATAAGTTCCAGTCATAGGCTCAGGATTCTAGATAGAGAGCCAGAAGGAATTTTAGAGGTCCTTCCAGGTCTGTAATTAAGCAGCTTTGTGCCTTCCCTTGGGCAAATTACTTAACCTTTGTCTCACAGTTTCTTCTTCTTTATAATGGGATACTCCTACCTGTCCCTCCTGACTCATGGGATTGTCATGAGATTGTAATGAAGAAATATACACACACAACATATATATATATACATACATACATAAACATATATATGTGTGTGTATATATATGCATTGAGAGCTATAAGAATGGAAAGGATTATGAGACCAAATAATAAGTGGAGCTGGGAGAGTATGCAGTAAGGACAGTACAATGAAAATTTTCCCAAGTCTGAGAATAAGGCCCTGGGATTGTAGGGTACCTGGACTTGAGGGCAAGTCACTTTTTTTTCCCCAAAAATTCTGTAGATTCCTGTTGTTTTTATAGAACACATACACAGATCACCCCCCTTGTAACAAAAATAAAAAAGTTAAATTTTACAGTTAAAATGTGACTTTTTCCACCTGCACGAGTCTCCCTGTCCTCCTCCTTCCCCTTCTTCCTTTGTACTATTAACTCCTTGAGAAGCAGGACTGTTTTTTTTTTTTTTTTTTCCTTCTCTCCTAGCACAAATAGTCGGCACTTGTGGATGAACTGTTTTCTGGGGCCAAGATTGTGTATTCCTTAATCAGAGTTTGGCTTATCTTTTAGTATTGTTTTCATTTATTATTATTTTAGAACGAGTATCTCAAAAGTCTTGGTGTGTAGCAGTCTTTGAGCTTCAAAAAAAACCCAACCTTTCAAATGCACTAAATATTTTTTGGACACAAGACTTTGGAACCCCCTGTATAGGATATTCTTGGTTTTGCTGTTTTCATTTTTACAGTTATTCACACAAGTTTTCCCAAGTTTCTCTGAATTCAGTATTTTCATCATCTCTTATAGTGGCCTCTGGGTAAGTCTCCCTTGCCCTCTCCCTCCCAGGCTCATCTGATGTTCCTAGAGCTGACAGCCAGGTAGCAGGTGCCACTAAGCATAATGTAATTTCTTTGTTTATGTCTTTTTAATCTGTTTATATCGCCTAATACTTTTCTGGCCTTTATCTTCATCCATCTCTCCCTGATGTCCACCAGTTCCAAATAAAGGACCCTGAGATATGTGTGTAGGAGGAAAAACCCAGGGGTCACACTAAGAAGCCAAACACGAGGAGTTAGGCATGGGTTATTCAAATGAACTGAGGCTATGCCTTGGCTTAAGACTCTTAGACTGGGCTTAGAACCCAGGTAGGAAGCCTATTTTGTTGGAAAGAGCACTAGAGATGAAAGACAGATCCTGGGTTTCTTCTCAAAAACATTACAGAATGACTATGAGGAGAGATGAACTTCACCTTATTAAGCCTCAGTTTCTTCATTCAGAAAATGGGATTAATATATGAAGTCTCAGGTTTATAGAATTGCTTTGTTGAAAGCCCCTTCTAAACCTTAAAGTTCCATATAAATGCAATTTGTTATAATTATTAACTCATTCATATCTTGTCCTGCCTGTGTTAACCCAGACAGATTAAGGTCATTTTTTCCCCCTGAGGGCCCTGAGGCTCTGTACATGTTTGTTAATGGTTCCCAAAGGCAGTATGAAATTTAATAGGAATAAAAGTTATTTATTCTCCACTTAAGTTAGAATCCTTTTTTTTCAAAAGTCCTTTATTGGTTATAATTTTTATTATGCTGTGCTCAGTAAAGGCTGTTTAATATTTCTGCATCTGTTTATGGAATTTTATGCCCCTACACATGGTCAGTTTTTGGAAAGGTGCTATGCACAGGTGGGAAACATGTATATTCCTTTCTGTTCACATTCAGGAATCACCAAGGATCTATGGTACCTACCTTTTAAAATGCTATTCATATCTTTAACTTCTTTCTTGTTTATTTTTTGTTAAATTTATTTAGGTCAAAGAGGGAATACACCGAGGGCTTCAACTATTTTAGTTTTGCTGTTTATTTCTTACTGTACTTGGATTAACTTTTAAGTATTTACATATTCCAGATACTTAGGTATGCCATTTGGTACATATATATCAAGTATATTGATATTATTTCATTGTCTGTGGTATTTTTAGGCATAATATAATTTCTGCTTATATATTTTAATCATGTCTATTTTTACTGTTGCCTTGTCTGAGATAATGATTTCTACACTTGTTTTTTTGGGTTTGCCAGAAGCATAATGAATTCTGCTTCATTTTAAATATGTATGAATATTTGTTTTAAATGTTTCTTATAAATGTAAACAAAACATCATTGGATTCTGCTTTCTGATCATTTCTTCTTTTGTTTTGTGGGTAAATTCATCCCATTCATATTCACAGTAGGATTATTGATTGTTGATTTCCTTCCATCACATCATTTTTTTCCTTTTTTGGCCACTGTTTCCTTTACAGAGCAGAGTGTAATAAAAGAGAAGGAATCTGATCAGTGCTAGTGAACTATAATTGAAATGATCTTTTATTGTTGTTGTTATTGCCCTTTTATCTCTTTTCCTTACTCAGAACTCTGGTCCGTGGTCCTGATTTTTTTTCTTTTGATCACCTACCATCCAGAGTTGATTTGTTTTGCTTATAACTATTCCCTCTAGGACTTTGCCTGCCTTCTTAAACCCTTCTTTGCCTTTTCCTGACCTTACTTCTTCCTTTGATTAGTTTATTATATTACTACATTAACTTCCCCATGTGTACACGTTTATTCATGCCTTCTTTGTCCAGTTCATGTAAGAATGAAGTTTATAGAGATGTCTTTTCCTATCTCTTCCTATGAGCTCTTCTTATACACCCCAATTGTGAGACATCATAAGTTTTATCCACTTTTCTTTTTGTTTTAGTGTTATTTCTTTTTTCTGTACCTTTTCTTTCCTCTCAAGATCATCAGGATAGAACAAAATTACTCCCAGTTCTCCCTCTGTTTTATTTAATTCCCTCTATGAGCCTCGAACACATTAGGATTTTGAAGGGATAATGGTTTATTCTACTATTAGAATATAACTAATTCATTACAGTTTAGCCTTTTCTAGTTGCTCAGATGCCTGATTACTTGTTCACTTGGGCTCATCCTTATGTTCCTAGTGGCATACTTACAACTAGAACCTGGGGCTCCTGGATATCTTTTTGTGCAGTCCTGGGATGTATGAAGCAACTTACTAATATTTCTTTTTGGATTTCAAGATCATTATTCAATCTAGTTGTTTTTGATCACTGCTGAAATATATATGAAAGAAACGTGTTCCTCTACAGCCTTTCTTGCTACCATTTTAACTAGAAGTTTCTCTAGAGTGCTTTCCAAAATGCCGTTGTTCACTTCTAGTTTTTGGAGGTTTGCCTGGGGAGGTCAGTCATCAGCTATTCTACCACAGAAAACAGGTTTGTTGAGATTAAAAAATATCATTGGAGCCTAGAAAACTTTGTTCTCTGGTTTGGCTTGGTGATGTGGTAATCATTAGGATTGAGGCACTCAATAACTGCTTCTGAAACCACTGTGTAAGAAGTAGTGGAAGGGCAGGGCTGAAGACTGGGAGCCTTAAGGAAACAAAATGAACTGGTCAGTTCTGGGACTGGGCAGAAGGCCCAAAGATAGGGGATGAAAGGCCAGTGAACCCTAGAGACTAGCTTGTAAAGAGCTGGGAAGCCTGAGGGGCTATTTTAGGGCTTAAATTACACCTACTGATTAAAACAAAAATAATTTCCAAGGAACTTGAGTGGAAAGGGAAGAGGGGGAGCTGCTTCTGGCCTTGGAGGAATGAAGTCTTAGTGCTTTCTGGGATGTTCTCCTCCCAGTAACCAACCCCCTTCAGAATCAGCTCTGGAGGGCCTCTGGGCTTTAAGCTTTGTTGTTAATTAGAGCAGCTGTAATTATGTACCCTGGAGGGAGACAGGGACTTCTGCCCTAGGGAGTTACAGGATGGGCGATACCAGGATGTAGCCCAGCCTCCTTATTTTACAAGTGAGGAAACAGAGTCTTAGACAAGTGACACTTACCCAAAAGATCCAGTGGAATCAGTCATTAAACAAATATTTTTCCCCAGGTTTAAGACGGGGTGTTGCCCAGAGATTTGCAATCTGATTTGGGAAACAAGATGCATACTTAGGAGGAAAAACATGGCCATTGTCATCAGGAAGTAGGTGGTCGGGGCTAAATTCTGGTACTAGATAGTAAAAGCTGTAGGGGTTCAGAGAAGGGATCTTAGGAGTACAGATTTAGAGCTGAAATAGAACTTAGGCCACTTAGTTCAATTCTCTTTTTTTCCCACATAAAGATACAAAGGCTCCAGAATTCACTGTGGATTAGAATGGTCAGAAAATTCTTTAAGTGGGACTTGTTCTTGTTGGACAGATTGTCAGGCTGGAGGGAGGGGAATGTTTAAGAGATGGTTGAAGAAGCTCTTGCTCAAGAAAGCTCTTATTTAAAATTGAACCCTAAGGATTCTGACTCTCGGCTCCCTACCTTCCTCAAAAGGTCCTTAGCCTCTCTTAAAAGGGGGGGGTCTTCAGAGAAAGGGAAGGTGATAGGTGTGCGTCCACAGAGCCAACGTTCTTTTGTTGTTGTTTAAGCCACATGGGACATTTTTCCAAGGTGGTTTAGCAGGAAGAGCACTGGAAATATATGAAAGTAATGCAAGATTATTGAGCAAGAAATGACCAAAGAGGAATTCAGAGAAATATAAGGTTCATATGAATTGATGTAGCAGGACATTAGCAGAACTCTATTTGTAATTATTATAATGTCAATGAAAAGAGCACTTAAAGGAAGCTAAATTGACTAATTCTAATAAGCAGTCTTGGTCCTGGGAACCAGATGATGACATATACTTCCCTTTTCTTATCATAGAAATGGGAGACTACAAGGGCAGAATGTTGCATCCAAGATCAGCTGTAGTCATTAGTATTGGATATTTTTGCTTGTGTTTTCCTGTGTTACAAGGGAGGGTTAAATTCTAGGGGGTGGGGGGCAAGTTCTTCTTTTTTTTTTTTTGCAAAATATTCATTTATTTAATTAATTCAGGATATTTTTCCACTGTTACATGATTCATGTTCTTTCCCTCTCCTCCTCCCTCCCCCCTCCCAGTGCTGATGAGCAATTCCACTGGGTTTTACATGCATCATTGCTCAAAAGCTATTTCTATCTTATTAATATTTGCAGTAGAGTGATCATTTAAAGTCAACATCCCCAATCATATCCCCATTGAACCATGTGATTGATCATATAGTTTTCTTCTGGATTTTGTAAGTGTTAAAATTAATGGTTTGGCTAAATATATGAAAATTATAAATCTTTTATTTACAAAAGAGGTGGAGTGAAAGCAGAAGAATGCAAAAGGGTAGAAAAGACATTAACCTATCTAACCAAATATTGTTCCAGTGCTTGGCTCAGCCAGGACTTGTTAAACCTTCAACCAGAATGAAACTCTCTCCAGAAGACAGAAAGGGAAAGCCAGCTATCCACTCATCCAAGTTCCAAGAGGCAGGTCAAGACAATGACATGAGCTCAAGGTGACTCCTGAGGCTGACTTTCTTCTTTGAGTCAACCTTCTTCTTGAAGAGGACTTCCTTCTTGGAGTCAACTGTCTTCTTGGAGTCCACTCCCCCAGCCTCAGAAATTCAGGGCCTTTTATAGTGGCTTCTTGTCTCCTCCCCTCTTCACAGGGACCAATTACAGTTTCCAAATAGTCTAGCACTGTCCAGGGGGCAGTGTTGTGGGAACCAGCTCACACTTTCTAGAGGGGTGAATACTCATTGAAAGAGTTCACAGTTTCTGAGGGTGTGAACTCTTCTAACTGTTTGAGTTAGAAAAAAGGGTAGAACTCTCCAAGTATCTTGCTGGTTTCTCACTTAGCACTAGGTAGGGTGTGAATTTACTAAGTAGTTTTCGAGCTCCTCCACCTAGTTCAAGCTTGTACTTAAGTTAGTGTTAACCAAAGTGTTAGCCCCAACTAGGCAAAGAGAATAAAAGATTCCCTTTCACAAGTGTGAACTCAAAGAGAACCAAGAATTCCCTTTTATAGTTTCTACTCCCATAGTTTTTTCTCTGGATATGGATAGCATTCTTTCTCATAAGTCCCTCAGAATTGTCCTGGATCCTTACATTGCTGCTAGTAGAGAAGTCCATTACATTCGATTGTACCACAGTGTATCCGTCTCTGTGTATAATGTTCTCCTGGTTCTTCTCCTTTCATTCTGCATCAATTCCTGGAAGTCGTTCCAGTTTACATGGAGTTCCTACAGTTTTTTTGCTACCACAAACAGCAGCATGGCTATAAATATTTTTGTACATGTATTTTTCCCTATTATCTCTTTGGCGTACAAACCCAGCAGTGGTATGGCTGGATCAAAGGGCAGGTAGTCTTTTAAAGCCCTTTGGGCATAGCTCCAAATTGTCTTCCAGAATGGTTGGATCGATTCACAACTCTACCAGCAGTTGTATTAGTGTTCCAATTTTGCCACATCCCTTCCAACATTTGTTACTTTTCTTTGCCGTCATATTGGCCAATCTGCTAGGTGTGAGGTGGTACCTCAGAGTTGTTTTGATTTGCATTTCTCTAATTCTGAGAGATTTTTTTCATGTACTTATTGATAATTTTGATTTCTTTGTCTGAAAACTTCATATCCATGTCTCTTGCCCATTAATAAATGGGCAATAAATTGGGGAATGGCTTAATCTTTTGTACAATTGATTTAACTCCTTATAAACTTGAGAAATTAGACCTTTGTCAGAAGTTTTTGTTATAAAGATTTTTTCCAAATTTGTTACTTCCCTTCTAATTTTGGTTGTACTGATTTTGTTTGTACAAAACCTTTTTAATTTAATGTAATCAAAATTATTCATTTTACATTTTATAATATTCTCTTTCTCTTGCTTGGTCTTAAATTATTTCCTTTCCAATAGATCTGACAGGTATATTATTCTATGTTCACCTAATTTACTTATAATTTCCTTCTTCATATTTAAGTCTTTTACTCATTCTGAATTTATCTTGGTATAGGGTGTGAGATGTTGATCTAAACCTAATCTCTCATGTACTGTTTTCTAATTTTCCCAGCAGTTTTTGTTAGTGGGTTCTTGTCCCAAAAGCTGGGATCTTTGGGCTTTATTGAACACTATCTTGCTGAGTTTATTTACTCCAAATCTATTCCATTCATTTACCCTTCTGTCTCTTAGCCAATACCATATTGTTTTGATAATCACTGCTTTATAGTACAGTTTAAGATCTATTACTGCTAGGTCTCCATCCTTCACAATTTTTTTTCATTAGTTCTCTTGATATTCTTGATCTTTTTTTTTTTTTTTAAACCCTTGACTTCTGTGTATTGGCTCCTAGGTGGAAGAGTGGTAAAGGGTGGGCAGTGGGGGTCAAGTGACTTGCCCAGGGTCACACAGCTGGGAAATGTCTGAGGTCGGATTTGAACCTAGGACCTCCTGTCTCTAGGCCTGGCTCTCAATCCACTGAGCTACCCAGCTGCCCTATTCTTGATCTTTTGTTCTTCCAAATGAACTTTGTTAGTTCATTTTTTCTAATTCAATAAAAAAGTTTCTTTGTAGTTTGATAGATGTGGCACTGAATAAGTAAATTAATTTGGGTAGAATTGTCATTTTTATTATATTAGTTCATTGGGGTAGGCTCTTTTTGTGTAAAATAGATTAAGAATGGAGAGTAATATCCAGACTGATATAAAAAAGAAAAGGCCTCAATGACGCTTTTAAAATATAAAAACATTTTTTTAAACCCTTCCCTTCTTTTTTTAAAAATTAAATTAAATTATGTTTTTTAATTTATTTTTTTATTGATTACTCAAGAAAAATTTTCTATGGTTACATGATTCATGTTCTTTCCCTCCCCTCCTCGCACCCCTCTCCTGTAGCCAATACTCAATTCCACTGGGTTTTACATGTGCCATTGATCAAGACCTATTTCTCATATTATTGATATTTGCACTAGGGTGATCATTTAGAGTCTACATCTCCAATCATATCCCTACTGAATCCCTTCCCTTCTGTCTTAGAATCAATTCTATGTATTGGCTCCAAGGCAGAAGAATGGTAAGGGCTAGGAAATGAACGTTAAGTGATTTGCCTAGGGTCACACAGCTAGGAAGTGTCTTGAGTTCAGACTGAATCCAAGACTTCCTGCCTCTAAGCCTGACTCAAATTCACTGAGCCACCTAGCTGTTCCCAAAACAAAAGTTTTTAAGTAGATGTAGACATAGAAGATTTGGGTTTAGGTCATACTTACTGACTGTGTGACCACAGGCAAGTCACTTAATTTTGTCGAGACTCAGTTTTCTCATCTCTAAAATGGGGGAAATTATGCTGTCAAACTTATAGAAACGATTGCATTTTTATTTATTGTGTTAAACTATTTCCCATTTATCTTTTAGTCTGGCTGGGAAACCACATGTGTTTGAGGCCTCTGTTTTAAATGATTATTGTGAGGAAAGCACTTTGTAAACTTAAAAGTGCTACATAAATGTGACTTTAAGTTCTCTTCATCTTATAAGGCCTTAGCTCCATCCCTTCCTCCTCTGGTAAACCTTGGACCATCCTAGCCAGCCCACAGTGTAACCTCCTCTAAACCAATAGAACATTTCCTGTTTATACCATTTATTTGGCTCTTACCACACAAGACTTTGTGGCATGTTTTGTTTTGACTTTTATTTAGTTTGAATACTTCCTTTGTGTTTATGATACTGAGTAGCCCCTTCTCATTACACCTCAGTGTCCTCATCTGTAAAAGGAGGGGATTAGATTAGATGGTTTGTCAGGTCCCTTTTCTTGTTCGATCTTGTGATCCTACAATCTATGCCTTGTTTCCCCACCAACTAAACTCTGAGTACCTTGTGGGTAGGAGTCCCATATTATACTCTTTGGCTGTCAGGAAGAACTTGGCATCCTGTTCCACTATGTATGCTTGTCAAGAAGGTAATTGATGCATGTGTATTTACTCTTATATGTTCGGACCTCAACTTTCTCCACTCTCACCTCTCACATCCAATCTTTTTTTTTTCTTTTCTCCAAAATACAGTATATATTTTTTTCAGTTCTGAATTCTTTCCCTTCCTCTTCCTTCACTCAACAAGAAGGCAAGAAAAACAAAACCCATTACAAACATGTATAGACTTTCAATGTCCATATTATCCATATTCTAAGGTAGGGGGAAGCCATAAAACATAGGAGAAAATGTTTCAGTCTGATCTGATCAATCTATCAGCTCTCTATCTGGAGGTGGATTTTTAGTTTTTTTTTTTTTTTTAGTTTTTGTTTTTGGAGAGTTCAATTATTTATTTGCTATGTTACGAGAGATACTTAGTCAAAAGGATAGATGTTTTGTCATGAGTCTCTTGGAATTGTAGTTGGTCATTGTGTTGATTATCTTTACAAAAATATTGTTGTTAATGTAAAAAATTATGTTCCTGGTGTTCTGTTCACATTACATCAGTTCATAGTGGTCTTCCCAGATTTTTCTGGAACCATCCCCTTCATCATTTCTTACAGCATAATAGTATTTCATCACTTTTACATACCAGAACCTTTTCAGCTATTTCTGAAGTGATAAGCATCTTCTCAGTTTCCAGTTCTTTGCTACCTCTAAAATCTGCCTTAAACATTTGTATACATATGGTTCCTTTTTCTTTTTCTTTGATCTCTGTGTGCATTGGTATACCTATTTTCCCACATCCCCTCCAGCATTTGTCATTTTCCATTTTTGTCATTTTAGCTAATCTGATGGGTGTGAGGTGGTACCACAGATTTGTTTTAATTTGCATTTCCTCTTAGTGATTAAGAGCATTCTTTTTATTATGGCTATTGATGATTCTAGTACTTCTTATTCTTTCTGGAGTCTTGTGTACATACTGCTTGAGAATGTCTAGAAGAGTGTCCTTTCCCTGGCTCCATCAGCCCAAAAGGAGAAATTATCCTGGAGCCAAAATAGAGAAAATAGAAGAAGGAAAGCCTAACTGGGAAACAATATGGAAAAAATAGTTAGACTTGAAATTATATCATTTGAAATTCATTCCTTTGGGTCCTAAAAACTTTTAATCCCCTTGAAAAAATATCAGTTCCTTATTTAGTTATCAATAATGGCTCACTTTTACATAGACTAAATAGTTTTCTTCACTATATGTATTTCCAAGTGACAGGCAGGACAAATATTTTTAGCTTCTTTTTGTAAATAGCCACATAGCTAGGAAGTGGCAAAGGAGAAATGGAAACCTGGGTAGAGAAGAAAGAATGTTGAGGGAGAAATCACAGAGCTTCAAATTCTGAGGTGGAATGGGGCTCAGGCCATCTAGTTTAAGCTGTTCCTGAAAAAGAATCTTTCCCGTAACATCTCAGACAAAAGTGTAGCAACAGACCTCCAGTGACGGGGAACTCACTATTTCTCAAGAGGACCCATTCCACTTTCTAGAACTCAAATTGCTAATCAGTTGTTTTTTTCTAACATTGAGCCAAAGTCTGACCTTGCCATTAATAGCCATTGCTGGATACTAAACAAAACACGTCTAATTTCTTCTCTTCCATGGGATAATCAAGTAAATCACCAAACATTAATTAAGCACCTTGCTCTGTTCAAGCCACTTTGCTAATGATGGGAATACAAAGGCAGGCAAAAACAGTCCTTGCTCCCGGAGTTTATGGCTTAATGGGGGAGACAACCTAGAGACAAGAAAGAGAACAGGATCTTTGGCCATGGAGAGCTTCCTGTCCATTAAATATTAAATATTCTCCATAAAATCTAGAGTGCATATGAAACTATAGCTGACCTTCTTTTAAGAAGCAGTAAAATATGGTAAATAGAGCTTTATCTTCTCTGTTTTCACTTAGGAAATGCTAGGGGGCACAGCGGATGGAGTGCTGGACTAGGGAAATAGGAACAAATGAGTTTGAATTCTGCCTGGCAAAATTACTAGCAGGGGGACCATGGTCAAGTTACTTTGGCTCTCTCTGAATTTTCTCATCTGGAAAGTAAGGATTGTAGTATTTGCTGAAATCCCAGGGTGCCGTGAGGCTCAAATCGTATACTGGCTGTAAAGGACTTTGCATCTATGAGTATCACAATAAATTCTGAGAGGGGGTGGTCTTGGCTTAAAGTTCACAACATTTCCATTCCAGGAACAAGTTTTCCTGTTTATGGGTGAGAATCAGATCAAGAATAATTTCTCTCATTTCTCTACCTTTAAAAAATAACAATAAACCCTTACCTTCTGTCTTAGGATCAATATTTAAATATTGAGTCTAAGGCAGAAAAAGGGGGGTAAGGGCTAGGCAGTTGTGGTTAAATGACTTGCCCAGGGTCACATAGCTACAAGATCTCCTGTCCCTTTATCCACTTTGCTACCTAGTTGCCTGCTATCTATCTACCTTTTGATGAATTAATTTATTACAGAGGGAAATCAAGACTTCACCTTCTCTGATTTTGAAAAAGAAAACACACAGCTTTAGGTAAGCCAAGTGTCTCATATTAAATATCCCTCCCCAGAACTTAATTTCCTTATGGAGATATGAGAGGCTTGAGGGCAGAGACTATGTCTTTGTCCTCCTTTGCATTTTTAGCACTTAGCATAGTGCCTGGTATATAGTAATCATATAATAATAATTGCTTGTTGGCTGACTGACTAAACCACCTTGGCTTCCTGGAAGCCCTCATTAGAGAGACTGACATTCAATAGGAAATAAATGCTGAACTGGTAATCAGGAGGCTTTGGCTGTATTTCTGACTCATTTTTATCTTTTATTATTTATTTTAAAATCCTTACCTTCTGTTTTAGAGTCGATACTAAGTCTTGGTTCCAAGGCAGAAGAGCCATAAGAGTTAAGTAAGAGCAGTGAGGGTCAAGTATTTGCATCATACCCAGCAAATGGACAATCTTGTCTTAGTTTGAAGATTTTCAGCTAGGAAGACTCACCATCTTTAGAGGTAGCCCATTCCAACTTTTAGATAGTTCTACTTTTTAGGAAATTGCCCCTTGTATTAAACCTTGCCTTTTAGCAACTTCTACCCATAGTTTTGTCCACTGGAGCCAAGCAGAGCAATTCTAAGTAAATCTTTAAAATCCCAAATATGGTTCTGATGTCCTTATTAAGTCTTCTATTCCCCCAGACGAAATCTCCTCAGTTCCTTTAGCTCTTCCTCATAAGGCATGAATCTGAGGCCCCTCACTGTGCTTGTTGCCTTCCTGTAGACCTGATTGAGTTTATCAATATCCTTTCTAAAATGGGCTCAGAATGTGTGAACAAGACATTCCAGAAGTGGCCTGACTATAGCAGAATGCAGAGGAAGGGAGCCGAGCCTGCTTTTCCTGGACATGAGAATTCTGTCAGTGCAGTCCAAGATTTCTTTAGATTTTTTTTTAGCTTACCGTATCACATAGTTAGGGGGATTTTTGTTAACTCATTGCATGATTACTTAGTTTTTTTTTCCTAAAAAGTTTGAATTAGTTTACATTTCTACAGTCAAGCCAATGTCGAATTTTGATGACTTTTTGTTATCTTTGTCAAATTAGTGGAATTCTGCTGGTATATCTGAGTTTATTTGTATTTCCTTGATGATTAGATATTTTAAACATTTTTTTCTCGTGGTTGTAAATTCACGTTTCATAGGATCATTGATTTAGAGCTTAAAGGGACCCTAAAAGGCCCCTTCAGTTTACAGATGAGGAAACTGAAGAACGGAGGTTGGAATGACTTACCCAAGATCACAAAGGTAATATGTAGTAATAAGTAGCTAAACCAGTTTCAAAACCAGGTCCTTTTCCAAGCCTGCATTCTTTCCACTCTACCACATTGGCTTTTTGTTCTCCTTCCACTTTTCCCTGTGGAGTTCTGGATTCATGGACTCTGGAGTTAGAATAGGTGCTGTATCCCTTACTGATCTCTTTCCATCTTCCTCTTAGAGGTGATTTTTATATGGACAAAGACCACAGTTATCAAAGTCAAGGGAAGCTGGTTAGGCCACTTCCTTTCCACTCCTTTCTTCAAAAAAAAAAAAACCAAAAAATCAAAAAAACCAAAACTCCTTTCTGGCCAAATGGACTGTGGTCTCCAGTAGAGGTTGGGGGAGACAGATGCCTTTGGGTATGGGGAATATGGGCCCATATTTCAGGAGGGGTGATGGGAAGGGAAAAAGGAAAGGAGAAACTTGGGAAGTACTGCTATTTTTTGCCTTTTCTGGTGGGGAGAGAACAGCAGTGGTAGTTTAGTTTACCTAGACTGGATGAATTGCCTACCCCACTAGAGATGAGGCTGTGGGACTCTGGGGAATCCCCTTTTCCCCCAACCCCACCTCTCTGGGTGGTGTTTCCTTCCTGTGAAGTTGAGGCCCTCCTTTTGGCTTCCTTGAGTTTATTGGTCTGAGCATTGGGGTCATCAAAGGCTATTCTGTTTCTGTTCAGATTCCAGAGAGGCAGCCTGGGAGAGTAGCGATCAATGATGAGGCTGGAGGACCTGCACTCTAGTCTTAATTCTGTCATTAATTGGGGCACCTTGGGCATATCCCTTTGACCTCTTTGGAGACCTCAGTTTCCTTAAATGTGAAATGAGGGGCCAGGACCAGATGGTCTTTAAGGTTCCTTTCAGTTCCATCAGCCTTATGTGTCTCTTGGGAAGGCAGAGGCTGGCTGGGAGAAGCAAGACCCATTGTTCTCCACTTTTAGCACCAGCTTTCTTCCCCAAGTGGGTGGGGCAGGACAAATCCTGGTCAAGGTTGCCCAGATTCTATCTTTTGTTTTTTGGTTTTGTAAAATCATTCTCTTCTATGATGAGAGGGGTTTTGTTGTTTTGTTTTGTTTTGTTTTTCAAAGTCATTAGGAAGATCTACTACTTAATACCCTAATAAAGGACCCTTGATAAAGTAGGTCCCGGGGGATTCCTGTTTCCTCATCTGTAAAATGAGAAAGGGAATAGAGGACTTCTAAAGTCCTTTAAAAATAATTTTACATTTTTAATATTTATTTTTATTGTATTTTATTGATCATATTTATATTTGTTTTATATTTTATTATTGTATTATTCATTTAAGAATTTATTTTCTTTTCCTCTCGGCATTACCTTCCAATTTGAAAGGAAATAAGGAAAACTTTTGTAACAAACATGCATAATCAAGCAAAACAAATTCTCACATTGTGTCCAAATATGTTAAGTCTCATTCTTTTATCCTGTGTCCAACACCTCACTGTCAGGAAGTGGGTAACCACAGTCTAGGCCCTTTCTAGGTCCTTTCTCTGTCTCAGCTGATGATAATAAGTGGATGAGAAAGGTACATGGTACAAAGTGCCAGGATATAGACATTCTGAAGATGGAGTGAGCACTTAACAGCTTTGGGGATGATTAGGGGAAGGAAGGTGGCATTTGAGGTGGGATGGATTTAGGATTTCTGTGAGGGAGATTGTGGTGGGAAATACCTTTCAGATATAGAGAAAACACTTAGATAGAGATGCAGAGGTGCTTATGGAACTGTTGGACTGGTTAGTAGGAGCCTAGACTATCTGTAGCAATCGTATCTGTATGTAGGAATTGGAAGTGCTTGTATGGATGGCCTTATGTAATGGAAATTCCTTGAAGGCAAAGAATATTTTTGTCTGTCTTTGTATCTCCAGCACTTAGCACAGTGCTTGGCATATAGTAATTGCTTAATAAATGTTTCTTGAATTGTAGAAAGCCTTGAATGCTTAGTTAATGGCTGATGAAAGGAGAGATTTGGACTCTCACTAGTGGGCGATGGGTACCATTATTATGAATGGCAACAGTAGTAACAACACACAGAAGCACTTTGGAAACAGTAAACACTATATGTGTGTATGTGTATATTACATATACATATATAGGTGTATGTATATATACATATATATGCATGTATGTATATATATGTAAATAAGAGGCATCTAGGTGGTACAGTGGATAGATTACTGGGCCTAGGGTCAAGAAGATCCGGATTCAAAGCTGGTCTTTTTTCCTAGCTGTGTGACTCTCAGTAAGTCACTTAACCTTGTTGCCTCAGTTTCCTCATCTGTAAAATGGAGAAGGAAAGGGTAAACCACTTCAGTATCTTTGCCAAGAAAACCCTAGATGGGGTCATGAAGAGTCAGATATGACCAAAAAGGCTGAAGAATAGCATATATGTATATGTATATGTTTATGTATATGTATGTACACATAAGTATATGCACACACATCTATAACACTATACATACAAGTATGTACACCCAAATATATAGTACCCTGGGACCTATAGTGTATGTTTCCCGAGTGTTTTCCCTTGCATAGTAGCCCTCTGAAGCAGTTTGTACAAGAAGTAACCCCCTTCATTCTTACACATGAGGTTAGGGCAGTGATTTGCTCGGGGCCACACACAGCTGGGAAGTGCCCGAGTCCCCGAGCAGAGGGAGCAAGAGAATCCGGGCTGTGATGGAGTGGAATTTCTGTGGCAGAGTGAAGGATGAATGAGGGAAGGAAAGAAGAGAGACAGACAAGTTAGGCCATCGCAGTCGCCTAGGAGAGGCGTGATAAGGGCCTGAGATGTGTCAGGGAAAGGAGAAAGGAGGCTCACAGATGTGGGAGAGAGATTACGTCGGATGTCTGATAGGATGGGGCAACCAAAAAAGTATTTGGACACAGAGGGTTGAATGTTGGGGCGTAAGTCAAGCATGACGCCCTCTGCGGTTCTGGGGAGAGCCTGTGTGATGAGCAGGTTGGTGATGCCATCGGCAGAAACAGGGAAGTCAGGTTTTGGGAAGAGGAAGAGAAGCAGTTTGGGATGTGCCCGCCTTCTCTGGGGGTTGTCCCCATGGCAGAGCTCATTGTTCCTCCTCCCTCAGCACTTTATACACCCCGTGCTTTTGGCATTGTTCTTTCCTGGATTCCTGCCTCTCTCACTGCCTCTGCTAGACTGTGAACTCAGGATCCCAGTGTCAGAATTTAGAAGGAACCCCAGAGGCTTTCTAGTCTAGCCCATTGCTGAGCGAGGATCTCCCGTCTCCATCCTATCCAGCAAGTGGTAATTCAGCTTTGCTCTCTAAGGGCAGAATCGGCTTCCTAAGTTTTTGCTGAGAGGTTGACCCAGTACTTTGGTGCCAGGGTTGTCAACTCAAGGATAAACTACTGTATGCTAATGTGCCTTTAGGGTAATTTTCATTTCAACCCAAAAGATGATTCTCTAGTGGCAGAATTTTATGTATTTATGGCAGCTGGGTGGGGAAAGAGATTTTGTGTGTGTGTGTGTGTGTGTGAGAGAGAGAGAGAGACGACTTCTCCATGCCTCTCAAATGACATGTAAATTAATGTAAACCTGCCTTTGTTTATGTAAGTTATAAATGACTGCATAGTTCCATCTTTGGAGTTCATGAGACTTGTTTGTACTGACAATCTGCCAAGGAGCCTCTAGAATCTCAGAAATCTCCATTTCTCTCCTCAGGTAAATTATGTCAGCAGAACCTCCCAAACCACCGAAGGCCCCCACCCATCCAGCCTCTCTCCGACTACCTGATGGTGCCCGGGAAAGGAACCGTTCACCATCTCCTATGAGAGGGTACCTCATCCCCAGCCCTTTGCCAACCCGACGGACTAGGACCTTTTCAGCGTGAGTACCGAGAAAAAAAGAAGGGTGGGTGTAAAGGCTGGAGACTCCTCTTATAGAAAAGGCCAATTGGCTGAGGGCAAAATGACCAACGTGATGTGCTGCCCTGGGACTTTAGAGTCAGCACATTAAAAACATGAAGGTATTATGTTGCTTCTCCTCTGTGAGGTGGGATGAGAAAAGAGGTATTGACAAGTCATCAGGCGACTCAGTTCTAACTTGGCTCCAGCCCTCACTAGATGTATAATCTTCATTAATTCAACACCCCTTTGGGCCTCTGATTTCCTCATATGTAAAATGGTGTTAAAAATGCCTACCTTGCTCACTCCACAGAGTGGCTACCAGATGTTTGCTGTGCAAACACAGAGGATAATTCTTGTTAAAGCCCAGTGTTTTGTTGTGCTTTCTAAGCCTGGATTAGTTAGGAGGTGGTGGTGGTGGTGGTGGTGGTTTGGGGGAGGAGTGCATTGAGTGTGATCACAAAATGTCAGTGCTGGAAAAGAACTTCATTATATTTTAAACTTTTCATTTTTTTCTATTCTAAAATTTTAAATCTTTCTAATTTTTTTTTTCAAAAGCCTTTCTTTTCTCTCCCTCCCATTTCCCTCACTGTACAATATAAAAAAGAAAACGAAAGCTCTAACAACATACCCTATTCAGTCAAAACAAATTCTCCAACTGGCTGTGCTCAAAATTGTCTGTCTCCTGCCTTTTAAGTAACTCGTCTTTCTTCTATGGTCCTCTGGAGTTCTGGTTTGTCATTGCTTTGGGCAGAGTTCTAAAATTGTTTAAAGTTGTTTTTCTTGATAGTGTTCTTGTCCTTGTAGAATGACCTGGTTGTACTCCCTTCACTCTGTATCATTTCTTAGAGGTTTTTTCAGTTGCCTCTGAAGCTGTCTATTTGGAAGGGAACTTTATAGACATCTAGTTTGATACTTTTATTTTATAGATCAAGAATCGATACCCTGAGATTAATTCACTTGCACAAGGTCACCCAGGATCAGACTTAGGGCTAGAAACTAGCTCTTCCAACATCACAAGTAGTCAGTTGTGCTTTTCAACAACAGGGTAGAATCCCTGCTTTCTAGGCACACGACCCCCAGGAATTGGGTGGGTGGGTCCAGTTCTCTAAGGAGAGCCTTTATCCACACAGTTTATGTTATAATGTCTCCAGAGAGAACCCAGGCCCTGGTAGTTAGTATGCCCTGGCAAGAGAGTACCTGAAGTTAATCTGATCCCTTTCCCTCGTAGAACTGTGGTGTCTGGGTCCAGTGGGAACAAGAGGCTGTTGCAATCACATCATTCTCTCTGTGCCCTCATTCAGGACTGTTCGAGCATCTGAGGGACCCATCTACAAGGGGGTCTGTAAGTGCTTTTGCCGTTCCAAGGGGCATGGCTTCATTACACCAGCAGATGGTGGCCCTGACATCTTCCTTCATATCTCTGAGTAAGTAAGTGGCCAGGAGGTAGATGTGAGATGTGGGCAGCCAAGCATGTGTATATATGGTGGTTAGCGGGGGAAAGGAAGGGGTTGGGGAGAGGAGAGAAGAGTTTATGTTGTCTCAGTGAGTATTTGGGCTTTATCCTGAATCAGGGATTTGACAGACCAAAGTGGTACGGCACATGGTAAATGGGCATGTGTGAACAAGGCCCACCAGGAGATGTATTTTTTTCTTAAAGGTAGTTAAAGGAGGGTTGGGTGGTGTGGGATACACGGAAGGGAGTTTGAGAGAAGAGCAAAGTGGAGGGCAGAGAATGCAATGTTAAATTCTCATTGCAAGTGTACTTGAGGAAGGTGAGAGGGAGGCTCCCACCAGGCAATGGGCATGAGGGAATTCCCAGAAACACCTTCCCACCTCTCTCCCATTCTCTGTAATTACAGAGGGGCTTTGTATCTTCATCCTAAAGAAAAAAGAGGGACTACCCATATCCTGCAAGGACTGGTTCTAAGCCGAGCACTTGGATTCCTTTCTGTAGAAGGGAAGATGCCTTGCAGTTAGATTACACCAAAACCAGGGTATTTGTAGCCATTTTTTTCTTTTGGATCAGACCTGAGATTTCGCTGGCATGGTGAAATGCCTCTACCTCTGTCAGTCTGTACTTGCTCAACAACTTGTTTTAGGTAGCTACCTGCGGCTAGGAGACTGACTTGCCGAGGGTCACACAGCCTTTTGATATTAGAAGCAAGACTTGGAACTCAGGTCTTCCTGGCTCTGTCCAACTTTCCCTTCTTGACTTTATTGCCTCTCCTAGTCATACATGTACACACCTATGTAGATAATCACATTCCATGTAATGGGAGAAGGTCCTGCAGATGAACTCTGCTTCATGGATTAGTCATGATCCAGAAAAAACATTGGGTTTTTTTTTGTTCAGGTTCTGCTCTCTAGTGCATAAGGAGAACTCGGAATTTAAAGTATCCAAGTGACAGCATAAACAATTGCCTCCTCCTTGGCCAGTTTAAAAGTCCATTTTTTCTACCATATTGCATCTGTATAACTCAGGGCTCACACGTATAAATTTGAGATGTGACATCCATAGATTACATTGTAAATCAGTCTATTGGCCCCTAGGGATGGGCAGAAGGATTTAATCCTGTCCCTTACTCTGATGGGCCTTTTCACATTTTGGTTCCTTGTTATGGGACTGAATGGGAAAAGCCCATTGTGATGGCCTGGGACACATTCACATCTGACTGTTGACTGTTTTTCTTCTGCCTTATTCCCTGACAGTGTGGAAGGAGAATACGTGCCTATGGAAGGAGATGAAGTCACTTACAAGATGTGTTCAATCCCACCCAAGAATGAGAAGCACCAGGCTGTGGAAGTTGTCATCACTCACCTGGCACCAGGCACCAAACATGAGACCTGGTCAGGACATGTCATCAGTTCCTAGGTGGCCTCCTGGTACCCCTGCTTCCTCTCTTCTCCCCAGCTTGGCTCTCCTGGAGGACACTGTTTTGGGAGGGGAGGTGGGACAAGTTTTGGGGACAGACAGATGAGTTATGAGTAAATTTCAGCCAAAGGGTGGGAAGGGAGTGGGAACTCAAGGGTCATATTGTTAGATGTGACTTAATTGCTGAAGAAAGGAGAAGGGGGACCAGGGGCCAGGGGCAGGGGTGAGGGGGGAAGTGTTTTGACGCCTTACCCCCCCTGAAATGTATTAATTTTTTTAACAAGAGGAGGCTCAGTAGCTGAGTGGAGGATTAAACTTTAAAGCCCAAGAAGATTTAGAAAGGGCAACCTTTTGGGATGTGTTATTTTCCTAACATGCTGGCTGGGCAACTATTAGCTCCAGCCTCCACATAGATGGACCTGCTCCCTGTACCTGTGTGTGCCGGGGCCTTTACACCACCAGGTTAGAACTCTGGGACAGAGGCCCGGGAAGGGGCATGATGGATAGTTTGGATTTTCTTCCTTGAGCCCCCAATCCTATAGTGACTCAGCTTGTCGCCTCTCAGTGTCCTTAGCTAGTTTTAGCCTTTGCCTTAGCCTTCAGCCAGGATTACTGATTAGTTAGAATGGGGATGACCTGAGGATGATGGAGACTTGGGGAGAAGCAGTTGAGTTCGGGGAATGAATCTCTGGATTCTTAGGAAGTTGTTTCAGTGCCTTTCTTGAGAGGGTACAGTGTAAGGGTGGGGAAGCAGGAGGGCCAACCAGCTGGTCAGAGGAGAGGGACTGATGGGAGATTAGGCAGCCCAGCCCCTATGTAACTCCCAGGATCCCATCTTGGTACTGTATAGAGTTTCAGTCACGCGGAGTTGTAAGACAGAATTCCTCATTCCTGCTGTAAAGCTTTACATTTTTCTACCTTTGAGGCCCCAATACAAGGACATCCCTGCTCCTAATGAAGCCTTTGGACTTTGATGCTTAGGTGTCAAGTTTGGATCCACCTCTCTGGTTTTTTGGCTGTTTTGTGCTCTGTTTGAACCATTATACTGTGAAAGGTGTTACAGTGAGGGCTCCTGTTTAGAACACAAAACCATCTCTTAAGGTTTGTGCTGCAACACTAGCTGACTTGAGGGGGGGTAATTGCTTGCTTTCTGACAACCTGAGTAAAGTGAACATTTTAAACATATTTTGAATGGTGACTTCTTATTTTAAATGTGACATATTAAATGTTTAGGTTTTTTTTTTTTTTAGTGATTAAGGTTTCTGCCTTAAACCAGATACAATTGCATGTGTGTGCTTGTCTTGCTACAAGATTGCAAGTACTGTACATATTTAAATTCTTTTTTTTTTAAGCAAATGAGCCTTTTGGATTTTCTTTGTAATTGGTTTTCTGCATTTCCAGTGGTTGCTATTTAAAAGGAAAAATGTATACTATATTCTGAATTTTGTGGTTTCTGGATAATGATTAAAAAAATCATTTTAAATGACTGCTTATTTGCTGATGATTTAAAACTGAAGTTCAAGAATTAACTGCTTGTTAACTTTTGTTGAAAATGGCTAAAGTAAAGTTCCTTAACTTTTGTTATTGTTTCTTATTTATTTTGTAAGAGTCCCGCTGTTTGAAAGGGGCTGACTGCTAGAATCACTGATTTAAAAAATGACATAGGATTAGAAACTGAGAGCTTGAAGGAACCTTAGACATCATCTAGTACCTTGAAACAGAACCCTACACAGTGGCTTTAGAAAACCACAAATTAATATTATGTTGCATTGTGTTTTTATTTGGTTAAATATTTCCCAATGACATTTTAATATTGTTCAGCCCAACCCCTTCCTTGTTGATAGATGGGGAAATGGTAGCCCAGGGAGGATAAGTAGGTAGTTAAGTAGCAGCCTTAGGATTTGAACACAGGTCTCCAAGATAGATGGTACCAGGCAAAGGTTTTGTCATCAGCAGGGACACATTGTGCGTCTGGCAGCCAGGCCAACTGTGCTCAGAGGATCATCAGCAGAAGGCTGGCCATTAAGTAAGGAACTTTCTGGATCCTAGCAAGCTCCATTGTCAGCTAAGGATGGAATAGCTTATTTACATTGGTAGAAGGAGTGAACACAGATTAAGTCCAAGTTGTTAATGTGTGATAGGATGGGAAGAGTTGTGGGATTGGAGTTGGAGACCTGAGTTCAGAATGCAACTGTCTTACCAAGTGGTCTTGGGCATGTTTACTTCATCTCTAGACTTTACTTTCCAGATACAAAAGGGCAAGGACAGGTAAACAGGGTTAAGTGCCTTGCCTAGGAAGTGTGTGTCTGAGGTCAGATTTGAATGCAGATCCTCCTGACTCCAGGCTTGGTGCTCTATGCATTGTGCCATCTAATTATCCCATTGATTATTAAAATTAAATTATTATTGTTACTAAGATGAATAAAATAAACAAAAAATTTTTAAAGAGGGGGTAGGTACAGTTGGACTAGGTGAACCTCTATAGTTCCTTCTATATTTCTCGATATCAGTGGTCCTAGTGGTCAAAAAGATAAGCTATCCACATCATCTGACTATATGAATTTGGGCCACTTTCCTGAGCCTCAGTTACTTTATCTGAAAAATGAGTGATAGCTATCAATGGGTTGATGGGAAGACTGAATATAAGCACTCTGTAAATTGTAAATTTAATTGTAAAATCCAAGTATAAGGTTGTGGTATTGTCATTGCTTTAGATCCCAGGTTCCTGGGCTGTTTTTCTCAAGCCCCTCTTATTTGTAACCTGTTGGCATTCTGGATCAAAGGTGTACCTCCTTCTCCCATCCTGGATTCCTCTCCCTAAGAATGACAGGGCCTAAAGGAGTCCATAACCCTCTCACTTTACAGATGGATGCAGGGTTCAGATTGCTTAAACAATTTGCCATGGCCACAGGGGTGGTATCTGTTTGATAATATAGTTAAATTCAGGGAGAGTGACTTGGATTTTGAATTCTGTTCTTCTAATAACAAATTCAATGCATTCAAGCTGCATTCAAACATGTATTCCAGATGGAAAGACTACCTAAGAAGTTACTTTGACTAAGTCCTAGCAAATTGCAAGAGGATCTTGTGTTTTCCAAGTTCTGTTTGCCATTTAGGTGCCTACTGTGCTTCCAAGATGTTTTTCTAGGTTACGAACAGAGCCTAGACACAGGTGCCTAACAATTTCCTGGGTAGAACATAGAGAATAATGGAGAACTAGGAGGGGACTTAGAGGTAGATCATCTTGATCAACTCTCTCACAATGTGGAAACGGAAGCTTTGAGAGATTAAGTCAAGTGGCAGACCTGGGCCTTGGGCTCTGTGACTCCGAAGGCAGTGCTGTTCCTACTACGCTATATGCTGTTCCTACAGAGAGCCTGGCAGTGTGTGTATGAGGAGGTGAATGCTACATGAAGGCTCTCTCTGTGCCATAAGTATACACTCACATCTATGAGGTGCTTTAAGGTTTATAAATACCTTCCTCCATTCTTCAAGGAGGTATTCTATGAACATCCTACAAAGTTCAAAGGAGAACACAATCTGATTTAGAGATAAATTTTCGTTCAGGTTCGAGAAGCTAGAACTAATTCTCTGGATTTTTGCAGGGTGGGTGGGGGGAGTATTAAAATATTTATCTCAAGAGGCAATTGTCAAAAGTGGAAAGATGCTTACTTGGATAATTTGGGATAAATTTAAGGCTTCTTCTTCTTTTTTTTTTAATTAAACTTTGAAAAACTCCCCTGACAATAGTTAGAAATGGTTTTTCATGCTGGAAAGAGCAGTGCACTGAAGAGCCTTAAGTATTAGTCTAGGCAAGGCCTTTTCCAACTCTAACATTAAACAGTTCTATGAATGTAAGATGTTATCCTAGAATCCAGTGAGGTAGTCTAAACCTAGGTCATAAGAATTGTTGTGTAGTAAATTTTTACTTGTGGAAAAAGCAATGTGCAAGAGAAATTTTCCTTCAATTTGGTGCTTAACAGTATAGAAATGAAAGACTGATCAATTTTGAACTACAGGCCAAAGGCTATAGAAGAAAGAGAAGTGGGTCTTAGTATCAGTTCTAAGACAGAAGAGCAGCAAGGGCCAGGCAATTGGGGCTAAGTGACTTGCCCAGGGTCACACAGCTACGAAATGTCTGAGTTCCGATTTGAACCCACATTCTTCCAATTCTAGGCCTGGCTCTGTATCCTCTGAGCCACCTAGCAGCCCCAGAAGTGGGTGTTAGGAAGCAGCTGGTCAGTGGGGCTGGAAAAAGTACTAAGTAAGATAGAGGTGTGTTTTAATTAGTGTTTACAAAGTATTAGAAATGGAAGGGAGCCGAGAAAATGACAGCTTTTAAAACTTTTCTAAGGACTATTCTTTCAGTTTGACCAAACACCAAAGGCAGAGGAGGGAAGGTGCATTTATTCTGTTTCATCTGTAGAGCATAAGTAATCGAATGACTCACTTTGTAATTGCACGGCACACGTTAGTGAAGATGCATACCAAATTTGTGGTGCTTTTGCTAAAAATTGTGAAATTTTATTTTTGATTTTGAAATTGTTTTGTACATCATTACACCATTTACAATGTTTAAAAAACTAAGCTTTTAGCTGGTCAGATTTTCTGAGTTTTACTAATCAGAAATGCCATGTATAACACTTTGGGTGTGGGGAGAACATTCATGAGTCAATGTCAGCCCCTCTGCTCTCTCCCCACCTCCAAACTTTTCTCCAGCCCAATGCCTACGCATAAGGTAGCAAGGAGCAGCCCTAGTCTAACATGGTAGAAGGGGCGAGTCAAGGCTCATTCTTCCCTCTCTTTGTACTTGCATGCTATGGGCCAGATCAGTATTGGGTTTTATTGATGCTGGCTGGAGAGAAAGCTAGTCAATGGGAAATCTAGCTGATTGATACAAAATCCTGGCAGTAAAGGCCCAGCTGCAGATGCTGGTGCTGCTGGTATGGCTACCTATCCTTCAATTCTTTCAGTAACAGCAAAGAGGGAGTGCCTGAGTTTTCTTTTTAGATTTAAATAAATAAAAAAAAAGACATTCAACCATTTCATTTTCTTCATTAAAAATCGTTACTCTCCAGGAGTATGTTACAGTATGGGCAAAGGGGGTTTTGGTTTTGTACCATTTTTTTTTTTATCAAAAATTCAAATAAGGAATTCTTAAAGCAGTTAAGAGAAGTGAAACCAGAGGTGTTATCACCCCTTCTAAAGCAAATTGTTCTGTATGAGGGTTTACCAATAGTAGATGGCATTTTTCACTAATAAATAATGGTAGAGGGGATGAAAAACTTCACATTGCTTAACTGATTAGGATTGATTTTTTTTTTTACCTTTTAAGTAACTAGGAGGTAGCTTAGAGTATTTCTTAACCAACCTAAACAAGAATAACTTGTTTCCTGAAAGCTTGGAGGAGAGGTCTAGTACCATTTTGTTTTAGGATGTTCAAGAGCCCAGCTTGGCTTCTATAAACCAAGGCTCCCATAAGGGTAGGGTGCTGGAAAGAAGGCTTCTCTAGCCTCAACAACCACTTCCTAGCTAGATGTTTTCCATTTTCTTCCATCAAAGGCAGTGAGGGACAGATGACTGTTATACAGCAGGCAGACTAGCTGCAATATTCAAATAGGAGTAAGAGTTTCCAGCAGTGTTGGACTGAGGGACAGGTTTTCTACCAGCTGTCAACTATCCATTTATCTGGCTGGTCATACAAAATTAGATTCACAAAAAGGAATGGAGGGTTAAGAAGAGGATACAGTCATTCAACTTGAATAAAGCCCTGAACACATGTAAGTCAACCTCACTATGGAGTTTTGGGAAAACAAGGAGCCTTCATTAAATCCTAAAGCCAGCAGGAGCAGCTTTCATTTAGTGAGGGTAGGTTTAAATTTTGAACTGCATAATTCTTCACATAGGAAACATTAGCAAACAGTCTCCTGTCCTATTCTGCTGTGGTGGAGTTCCACCTGTGTATGCACAACTTTAAATTTGGGAAGGGGTAAAACTCATTTGTCACAGGACCCCTTCATTTGGTCAGTTTGTATCTTATAGCTAAACTGTCACCTTTCCTGTTCCAGTATGAGAACTTCTCCAAAGGGACAAGCATATACCACAATTATACATCTTAGTTTTGCCCTAGAAAATGGGAAAAACATTTTTGTCTTAGACATTCCTTTGAGTCAATTGTTGCCTTAGGAGTCATATATCAGAACTCTTCTGTTTCCTTGGTCTTTCCAGATACAAAGGAGAGAGAGAATGGGGTCTGACTTTAATTTAAGAGTGGAGATATGTTTCTCCTTTTCTGAGGGCAATGACCATTGCCACATGTGGCAAGGCCCCATTGAATGTGTCTGAATTGGTGATGGGCAAGGGAAGATTTCTTGAGTTTGAAATGGTGATGTAGCAGTCTTGTTAACCTTCTCTATAGTTTCAAGATGACTTTTTCCCATTCAGTCTTAAGGTCAGGAAATGAAAGATTATAAGAAAAGCTCCTCACAGATTCGTTGTGTGTCCTTTGGGCTGGTCACTGAATATCCTACTGTTCGGGAATCTGTGTAGATTTCATAGTCATTTCCACCCTATAAACAAAGGAAAGACATAAATAGGTTTGAGTTGCTATCCACACTTCTTTTCAACATGTGACTGTTGTTACTTTAGTTTCAAAAGTTCTTAGAGAAATCAAAAGCTTCAGGGGTAGGAGAAACACACTGCGTAATGTGTGTAAAACACACTTAACAGGGGGTAGGAGAAACACACTGGTAATTAGTCAATCTTTAAAAAAAAAGCATTAAATAACTAAGAAATAAAACACTTGTTTGTATAGTTATTACCTAAGCTGGAAAAAAAAAAGATAAGCCTTTTCTTTGAAACATAAATAAACTTAGGACATATAATTATATTTATAAAGGAAAAAAACATTTGTATGAGGACTGGTTTAGTTCTTTTTCTTCTAACTACAAAACTGATAGGTATTAAACAGAGAAACTTAGGGCTGCAAGGGTAAGGGGCCCTTAATCTATCTTATCTGTCCCCTATTTTGCAGAAAAGGGCCCAGAAAAGGAAAGTGATTTGCTTCCATTTATAATCCATTCAAGGCATTTAAAAAAATCATACCAAAGTTCTTTCTTGGAAAACTAGATGATGTCACTCTCAAAACTTTGAAAATGTCAGCTAACTTTTAACACAAATGACATTCGCAGCATTATAAATAACTGCAGTCAGAAAAAAACTGTAGGAGATGCAATAAAAACAAAGAAAAATGTGAATATATAGGCACATTTGGTATTTTCAAAGGACTGACACTTGAAGTTAAAATTTTATTCTCATTTGTAATAACAGTCTTCCCCAATACCATATCATTTGCCTTACAAATTATGGCTAAAATGGAAGTTCTTGGAAGCGACCGTCTCTGATGAATCACATCACTAGAGCTCAAGGTGAATAAATTACATTATCTAGTGAAGCCTCATTGGAGCTTTTCCATATCTAATTTAATTTTAAAAAATGGCTGCCAGTGGCTTAGTCTGGCCTGTATAATGAAAAAAGGTGTAGGAATTGAGTTATATCAATGATTATATTCTAAGCCCTGGGAAGTGTCTGCTGATTTCAGATTCCATGTCTGGCCAGCAAAATATGAAGGAAAATTTCACAGTAATATGCCGCCCCTCTCCCCCGTAAATGTAGGAATGGATTGATGGCTAAGAACTATCTAAAAGAACTGATCTGCTACCCATGGAAATTAAAATCTATCAAAGGCAAGTTGCTTTGTAAATAAACTTATGGAAGAATTAGTAACATGGATTAAAATCTATTATTTTGCACAAATAACAAAAAAACTTGAGCATTTCAGCATATGAATAAAAAAACTGAACTATAGATGAAATTATGGACTTCTTATAGTTTTAAAAAAAGCATATGATAACTTTCACATGACAGGAACAAAATCTGGCTTGTTTGTGCCTCTTTCAGAAGTTCTTTTCCAACACAACTTTTATTTTCTTAACCCTTAACCTTCTGTCTTAGAACTGATAATAAGTATCAGTTCCAAGGCAGAAGAGTGGCAAGGGCTAGGGAACTCAGGTTAAGTGACTTGCTATGGATCACAAAGTTAAGAAGTGTCTGAGGCTACATTTGAACCCAGGACCTCCTCTCTATTCACTAAGACACCTATCTATCCCCTAATATAACTTCTTAAGCTGAAAGGCTGTACATATATCATCATACAGTTGTCCTTTAGATAAAGATATAGTTAGGATATAGATATAGTTATATTCACCAGTTAAAGTGTCATAGCAATGAAGGTCATTTTAGGACTTGGGCATTTGCCACAGATTAGTTAGCAAGAAGCCTAAGAGAAAATAAGAGCTCTGATCATATTTTCCTACAATGAAAAACCACATTGTGTATGATGCACCTAGAAAGATGTAGCATTTTAATATGGGCACTTTTATAGCTATTCATCCTATATTAAGGGAGAGGGAGAGGGGAAAAGGAGAGGAGGAAGGGGACAGGGGAGACAGAAGGGAGGGAGAGAGAGGGAAGAAGAGAGAGAGAGGGAAGGAGAGAGAGAGAGAGAGAGAGAGAAAGAGAGATAAGAGAGAGAGAGAGATGGGGGTTGTGAATTCCTGTTTTCACTCATTGACATGCCATGCACAACTGGGCACTTAATAAATACTGGTCAAGGAAAGCCTGTGACATACCAAGGCCTAAACACCCCATAAAGCATCTTTTAGAAAAAGATAGTGCCAGTATTTGCCTGTGTCTCTGCCATATTATAGCATTTGCATTACAAAACAGCTGAATCTTAATGGTTGCTGGCTAATTCAAGGAGATGACTTGAACTTTTTTGTCCTAGTGTTTTTGCAAAAGCTATTGGTTTTCCTTCCTGTGGCAGTAGTCCTCTTGTATGCCAGAATGGGGTGGAGTTCAAGAGGGATCACAAGGACAGGGAAGATGGACAATATCTACAAGAATGAAGCCTGGAGCTGTAAAGAACAGATCTCTGTCTGCCCATTAGCTGGCGCCTTCCAGTGCTGGCAGAGGTGGGGTGAAGACAGCTTTTGGTAAAAGAAAAGTCACAAGTGTAGAAACACACCTTCAAAGAAAACTGAGAAGGCTACTAGGGAAAAGGCTAAATAAACGGCAGTATATGAATATAACCAAATAGTATTGTGTCCTAAGACATGATGAAATGGCCATTTCAGAAAGCACTTGGGAAACCTTAATGAATTGATGCAAAACAAGTTAGTAAAACTAATAGAATAATTTACTCAATGATAACCACATAAAGACTTTAGAACTTTGATCAGAGCAATGATAAGCCATGAGTCCAAAAGAATAAAGATGAAACATCATCTCCAGATGGAGATGAGATGAACTCAAGATACAGAAGGAGGCATACACTTTTATTTTTTAAACTTTACCTTCTGCCATCAAATCGAAACTGTGTATTGGTTCCAAGGCAGAACAGTAGTAAGGGGCTAGGCATAGGGGTTAAGTGACTTGTCGAGGGTCACACAGCTAGCAAGTATCTGAGGCCAGATTTGAACCCAGAACCTCCCATCTCTAAGCCTAGTTCTCGATCCACTGAGCTATCCAGCTGCCCCTGGCATACAATTTTAGACATGACTAATGTGGGAATGTGTTTCGCTGGGCTAAATAGATATGCCTAAAGGGATTTATTTTTATTTTTTGCTTGTTTTAAAATTTGCTCAATGAGGGGGTAATGGGAAGGACAGATTTAACTTAGAAATACCTGTCTCTTAGAAGATAAAAATAATATTCTAAAGAAAAAAAATGGAGAATAAGGAGAAGATAAATATAAGAGATTAGATTGCCCTGCAGAGAATCTGATATATTTGGGCTAGCAATCTATCTGAAATTTGCTTCTTCTTCTTCTTCTTCTTCTTCTTCTTCTTCTTCTTCTTCTTCTTCTTCTTCTTCTTCTTCTTCTTCTTCTTCTTCTTCTTTAGAAGCCTAGAGCAGTGATAAAGAACCTATGGCATAGGTGCCAAAGATGGCATACAGAGAGCACTCTCTGGGCATGTGGCTGTCTTCCCTCCTCCTGCCCCCCTCACTCCCCAGTTTGTTACTAGAAAGGCAGAAGGACTGGGGAAGGGAAGAGCTGCTCCCCTCCCCCTTTCCACCTCACCTGACATTTCCCCATATTCCTTCGCCCCTCTGCCCAGCAGCCCAATGGGAACACACAGTGGGTAAGGTGGGTGGCTCACAGGTGGCAGAGCTAGAAAGGAGGGGAGTGCTTGGCACCCCCCCCCCCCAACTCGCTGAGGACATTCCTCACTTCACTCGCCCCTCTGTTCAGCAGCCCAATGGGAGCCCTCCCTCCCTCCCCTGAATATGGGGTAAAGGGGAGGCAAGGGTACACCTGGCACTCCTTCTCTAAAAGGTTCACCATCACTGGCCTAGAGTAACTGGCCTTGATGATAGGGAGAACTAAACATTTGCCATTTGGACGGGACTGAGAGTATTGAAGAGAGGTGGGTTCTTAGATTTTGTTTTTTCTCTAACATTTGCATATGTTCTTGATAATATGAATAGTAGAGTTTAATTATGATACTAATTATTTTTTTAAAAAACCCTCACCAACTCTTAGTAACAACTTGAAAGAAAGGCAAGAGCTAAGCAAATAGGGTTAAGTGACTTGCCTTGGGTCACACATCCAGAAAGTGTTCGGGGTCAAATTGGAACCCAGGTCCTCCTGATTCCAGGTCTAGTACTTTTATTTACTAGAGTATCTAGCTGTGTCTATAATATTGATTATAATGAAAGATGAACTACATATTCATGGGAAAGATGATTGTATAAAATGTCAAGTTATAAGAGAACTTAGATATTATCTAATTCAATGCATTTTATTTTATTTATTTATTTAAACCCTTACCTCTTAGAATCAATACTGTGTATAAGTTCCAAGGCAGAAGAGAGGTAAAGGCTAGGCAATGGGGGGGTTAAGTGATTTGCCCCCAGGGTCACACAGCAAGGATGTATCTGAGGCCAGATCTGAACCCCAGGTCCTTTATCCAGACCTGATTCTCTATACACTGAGTCACCTAGCTGCCCCCAATATTCTCATTGTAGAGCGGAGGAACCTAGATCCCAGAAGAGGAAATGATTTGCTTGAGGTCATTTGTTCAACAGGAGTATCAAGGTCAGACATGTTCAGTGGTAAAACTATGAAGAAGTCACAGATCTTTTGATTCCTATTTCAACTCTCTGTTAGGTCATATTAGCTTTCATTTAGCTTACAGTATTGAAGAATATTTGTATCTATAAAGTGCCACAGGTGGATTAGAAGTACATAGATGTTTAGTGATAACTAAGAGCTGGCAGACTTATTTCAATGAACCAGTAGTACGAAATTTAACAATTCATGCTTTCCCCTTGTTACAAAAGACCATACCGAACCTGGAAAAAATCTGCTTCTCATGGAATTGGAAGAGCTGGAGCAGACAGAACAGCTTGGAAGCTGTTTAGTGCATATTCATCTTACAGTTGCCACAGGTCAGGGAAAATCACAGTTGTTCTTGGGAAACATTAGAGAAGGCAAATGCACCAAGAGCTGGGCAGCTATTTGCTGACTTGCTCATCTAACTTTGATCAGCCACAATGTGATTTTTGTCTCAAAAGACCTATTTTCAAATAATAAATATGACTTCTGGTAAAGTTTGTCCACACTAACCTCTTAATAATCCTATTCCGTACCTACCATAAGATTATTGGACTTGGAACAAGAAGATGGGTTAGGAGTCCTGTCTCTGCCATAGTGCCCTCATCTCTAAAATGGGGATGATGCTGTTCCCTGCCTATATCATATAACATGAGGATCAGATGAGATAAATGTTAATTACCATATCAATGTGAAGTATTACCGAAGTACCATGCTCCAAACTGTTACTATGCATCTCTATGGTCTGTAGGTGATGTGACCTTGTACAGATTACTTTGTCTCTTGTGGCCTTTTCCTCAGCTATAAATGAGTGGATTAGTTAGTTATGAAAGTCCTTTTGAGCTTTAAATCCTATGATCCCCTATACTTTTATTGAACAAAGTCCCCCCCAAGGCCATAGGGCAACTTAGTAGTGGAAATAAGGTTTGGATTCATGAACAACTAAATATGTTACCTGACCACTGATGGGGCTTAAATTTTTATTGTGTATAAAGTACCAAAAGGTTCTTGTATTGGATAAGCATCAGCAAGATTCAGGTAAGGCCTTCTGGAATAATCTCAGTAAGAGGAGAAACAAGAGAGGAAATTTTTATTACTTTCTAAAATCGATTACCTGCCTCTGCCTTTTGAGGTGGGGTGGGTAGGAAGGGGAAATGACTTGTTTTTAAAAAGAAAGAAAAATGAGTGCAGTAAAATTCAAGGCAACATTATATAAATAAGAATATTACTAAATTTCAATGAATATTTTTAAGAAAACTTTTTTTCTTTTTAAACCCTTACCTTCTGTCTTGGAGTCAATTCTGTGTGTGTATTGGCTCCAAGGCAGAAGAGGGTAAGGGCGAGGCAATGGGGGTTAAGTGACTTGCCCAGGGTCACACAGCTTGGAAGTGTCTGAGGCCAGATTTGAACCTAGGACCTCCCATCTCTAGGTTTGACTCTCAATCCACTGAGCTACCCAGCTGCCCCCAAGAAAACTTTTTGTCAAAGACTATTTCTAAAAATTTCTAATTTTCAATGTATAAGTCATCCTACTTTCTGATACCTATAAATTGAGGAAATTAGACTGTGTCCTTACCAGTTCAAAATCCTATGATCCTGGGCAGCTGGGTAGCTCAGTGGATTGAGAGCCAGGCCTAGAAATGGGAGGTCCTAGGTTCAAATCTGGCCTCAGACACTTCCCAGCTGTGTGACCCTGGGCAAATCACTTAACCTTCATTTCTGCCTTGGAGCCAATACACAGAATTGACTCCGAGACGGAAGGTAAGGGTTAAAAAAAAAAAATCCTATGATCCTCTGAGCCTATAATCTGTTTGGTAGTTTTCCTTCTTTTAATCTTGCAATATTATTTCTGGCAACAAGGTAGGGAAAGAACACTGGATTTAGAGTCAGAATATCTGGGTTCTAATCCTGCTACTGCTACTTAATGTATGTGACACCTTAGGCAATTACAGAGACACTAGGTGTGGGAGGAGCTGGGAAAGGGAGTCATCCTCAGACTGGGATTCACCAAACATTTACTAAGCACATTCTGTGAACAAGACACTATGAATTACTTATGGAAGCTACAATGAGTTTAAAAAATGAATAATTCCTGGCTTCAATGAACTTGCATTTACTTGGGGCAATATAATTTGTACATAGGTAACCATAATAATTGGGTATGATGATCGCCAAGGAGAGAACCCTTCGAAAAGCTCTTGGAAACTGTAGGAGGGAGAGAACATTTTCAGCTGAAGGAGAACAGGAAATGCTTCACAGAGAAGGGAGTGATGGTTCCTGATGGGAGACTTGGGAAAAAAAGGAAGAACGCTGTACTCAATCTTCATCTTCCTATCTCTAGGAATCTCTACCTCCCTTCAAGGCTTAGCTCAGTTGCTACCTCTCATACAAAACCTTCTCCAATATCTCAAGTTGTCAGGAATCTCTTGAAATTACTCTGCATTATTTTACATATAATTTGTATTTGCTTGTGTATAAGATATACTGCTTAAGTAAAATATAAGATCCTTATATGCCCAGCACCTAGAAGGGGCCTCCTGAAGGCTGTGGAATTGAATTCCCTTCCTGTTCTGTGTCCTATGATCTTACTTTGTATTTGTGCACAGTATCTTTTGAGTGGAGGAAAAAACAGCTTAAATAACTTTGAACTAAAATTAATCTGATCATAATATTAAATTGACAGCTTTGCTTGCCTTCTTGGAAATTAATGGCAACTCAGGCAAAAAAAAAAAAAATAGACCCTAGCCTTATCCAGTCAATTCCTTTCTGTTTCTACAGTAATATTGAAAGAGTAATGAAAAGGTATAGTTACAGTGTGGTAAGAATCCTGCAATTTTTAGGCTGCCTATAAACACTGTGGAGGCTGTTCAGGTCAGCGTACAAAGTGAAGAGGAATTTCTATAGATGGCAAGGACTTCTAGATACTTTTGCTTGCAGATGATCTGTTGATTTTTAAGTCCTTAAAGAAGAGTTTCCTAAATGGGATAAAAAAATCATGTAAAAGATTTCAATTTAAGTATCCACAAAGGAAAAAACCCAAGTGGATAAAGAATAACTATTGTCCAGACCAGTGATGGGCAAACTATTCCCTGAGGGCCTGGATCAGGCATAGTTTGCCCATCACTGCCTTAAGTAATTCTCTAATCGCTACATCTGGATATGGAGGCATAGTGATTAGGGAATTGCTTAAGGCAGTGGTGGGCAGACTACTGCCAGCCAGCGGGGAATAGTTTGTCCATCACTGGACTCTAGACAATAACCTTCTTAACTTGGGCTAGATTTCAGAGGGTCCATGAATGTTACATCTGGTTTCCTTTGCAATCCTTATTTTGTGCATTTAAAAAAAAAACTCTTATCTTCCATCTTAGAATCAAAACTATGTATTGGTTACAAGGCAGAAGAGTGGTAAGGGCTAAGCAATGGGGGTCAAGTGACTTGCTCAGGGTAGCATAAGCTAGGAAGTGTCTGTGGCTAGATTTGAACCCAAGACATCCTGTCTGTAAGCCTGAATCTAAAGGCCCTGAGCCACTGATCTTCCCCCTATGCATTTAAAAATACTGTGAGAAGGGAGTCTACAGATTTCAACAGTTTGTCAAAAGGGTCCACTGACACAATGACAATCAACCCTTGGTTTTCTCCACATCCTAGGGGTGATGGGGCAATGTCACTGGCACACATGGCTTTAACCACCACCTTTAGGCAGATAACTCTTGTATCTAGTCTCCTCTGTCTTGTCTTCTAATCTCTATCTGCTTCTCCTACTGCCCTTAGGACATTTCTTCCTAGATGCCCTCTAGTGTTCCACACAGAATATAAACAAAACATCTCATTTTCTCCCCTGAACCTGTTCCTCCTTCTGATTTCAACATTTTATTCTGTTGTATTACCATTCACCTAGTGTTTCCTATTTGTAACGTTGAGTTTATTTTTTATTCTTTCATCCTTACCTCTCATATAATTATGAGACTATAAGACCTTAGAATTAGAGCTGGAGAGGTCCTTATGGGTCATCAAGCCAAATACTTCATTTTGCAGATGAAGAAACTGAGGCTTAGAGAAGTCCCAAGCAAATCTAAAGCTGTAAGTAAACCTAGGCAGGTGCAGAAAGTGTAGGGGAGAGATTTGGGGATCAGTTTTTACATTTAAAAATGCTCTTTATAGAAACACAGAAGAAAAACAATTGCTTAATCACATGGATTGATGGGGATATGACTAGGGATGTAGACTCTAAATGATCACCCTAGTACAAATATCAATAATATGGAAATAGGTCTTGATCAGTGACATATAAAAACACAGTGGAATTGTGCGTCAACTACGGGAGTGGGGAGGGAAAGAACATGAATCCTGTAACCATGGGAAAATGCTAAAAATTAATTAAATAAATTAAATAAAAATTAAATAAACGAAATAAAAATGCTCTTTAGTAAGATTAATAATCATCAAAAACAAACATTTAGTGAATTTAGTTTCTCTGAGTATTGTTCTGAGGACAATGAACTGGTTTTTTAATATCTTTACTTGCTATTGAGAAATTTATCAAGATTAACAAGAGGTACCAGTTTAGACTTCCTTGAAAAGATTTTTTAAGAGACCTGAGGTGATCTTTTATCATTCCAAACTGCTCTCCTAAATTCTAGCAAATTACCTATTCTGGCCATCTGTTTTTTGGATATGTTTTCATCCTGTTTCTCCTGCTTATTTCTTCATTAGTAGCAAGTTACACAACTTATTCCCACCTACCACTGACTTTTGGATGATCTGCAGTATTAATTCCTGAGATTAGAGAGAGATAAGGGAGAGAAGTGAATCTCGTAGAACAGGGGTCGGCAACGCATGGCTCTCCAGCCATATCTGGCTCTTTTGAGGGCCAGAAAATGGCTCTTCCTGCAGGAGCCATAAAGTCAATTTTTTTTCAGGCGCTGTTACAGGAGCGCTCACTGTGAACACTGTACGGCTCTCATGAAATTACATTTTAAAAAATGTGGCGTTTATGGCTCTCACGGCCAAAAAGGTTGCCGACCCCTGTAGTAGAGTATGGTCTCTGAAACCAATGAAGAAGAGAGTATCCAGTAATAGGAGTGTTCAACAATGTAAAAGGATTGGAAAAAACCAACCACTAGAATCTGATTAGGAGGTTTCTAGTGACCTTAGAGAAACCATTGAGTAAATATGCATTTACTGAATGCCAATTTTATGGGCCAGGCACCATGTTAGTGTGCTAAAGATACAAAATAAGGAAAAAACAGTCTCTGCTCTCAAGGAACACACACTAATGGAAACAACAAGAAAATAATTACATATATAAAGGGAGTTTCAGCAATACTAGAAGACTGATTGCAAGTGGTCAAGGTACAAGTGAATGGTGAAGAAGTGGAGGCATCAGATGTTGGCAAAGTTATGAATAAAAACTGAAGGTAAGATGGAATAGAAATGCTAAGGAATGGCTTAAAAATTTTTTTTTAAGGAATGAGGAAAACTTAATGTTTATTGGCTAGATGGAAAGATGCCAAGAGATTGAGGGAAAGACTGTTGAAACAAGGTGCTGGAGAGGCACGAAGGCATGAATCAATAGCTGAAGGATTAATTTTGGTGACTAGATGGAATCATTCTTCTACGTCCAGTGGGAAGGAGAAGCTGATGCTGTTGAAGAGAGTTTACAGAAAGGGAGTAGGAGCTGAGAATACTCACTCTGGATAGCCTCTTTTTTTCAGTGAAGTAGGAATTTAAGTCATTTGTGGTTAAGTGTGTGTGTGTGTGTGTGTGTGTGTGTGTTGGGTGTGGAAGTGCAATACAAGCAATTTGCAGTCACTGTTAGGAGTGATATAAAGAACCTAAAGACAGATTCTGATTGCTGCCTGAATGAAGGATAAAGAGATTATTACAAAGGGAAGAATGAGTGGTAAGAAGGAATTAGGTAAGAAGGAATAAATGGAGATGATTCTGGTGAGGGCTCCATGAATAATAGAAAAAAAACATCTTAAGTTGATTTTTGTTGGTATTAAGATTTAGATTCCATTTTGTGAAGTGGAATAAACAAATGAGACCTTTTCAGATGACTATCTGAAAGCCACCTTTCCACCAAAGTTAGCTTTTGTAGTCTTAACAAGTTCCTCCTTTCTTCAATATGAAAGAAAATGACATTTTGTAGGCAGGTATGAGTAAGCTTCTTAGAATTACTTAGCATCTGAATAGAATATAATTATGCTTCCTAGTTGTTTTTGGAAAAAAAATTGCATGAAATTAGATAGTGACAGTTTGCAATGGATTTTTAAAATAGAACCTATTAAATGAATATTATCCTGAAAATAATTTCAATAACCAGATACAGCAGTCATATATGAATTTTTCACTCACTGTCATAAAGAATATAAAATACACAATTTTACCTATTTGAAAATACATTATCCATGAGGATGAGAAGAACAAAACTTCTCATTTAATCTTGTTGGAAGGTACTCTATAATATGCTATCAGATATTATTTCTCGAACTAGAGTCAAGAGATGTAAGAGGCTTCTGTTACCAACTGTTACCAACTGGGCAAATCAATTTAAGCAATCAAACACTTCATAAAGTACAGTGTTTGATGCTAGGGATCAAGAAGTATAAAATGTGGTCTCTGTCTCAAAGGAGTTTATAATCTAATCAGGAAGATAAGGCTCCTAGATAAAAAGATAACAAATAATTTAAGCCACAAGAAGTGCCAAGTTTGTAGTATAGACACTATGTGCTGTGAGAGTTCAGTGTAGAGATATTCCAGTTGGCTGGGCTGATGAGGAAGGGCTTCTCAAAGTTTATCCTCTTAGGTGGAGTTAAAATACCACTCTCTTCCCTACTCCACCTCCAAATCTATCATTCATACTCTACAATTCCCAACACATGGTATATGAGGCAATATGGTTAAAAAAAGAAAAGGGTCCTGAAGTAGGTGACCTAAGGCCTGGGTTGAAAATCTTAATTCTGCCACCAGCTAGATATGTGACTTTGGATAAGTTATTTTACCCCTAACGGCCCCAGTTTTCTCATTTATCAAATAAGGGTGCTGGACTAGATAATAAAATATTCAAATCCTTTCCAGTTCTATTATACTATGAATGATCACAAAATCTAAATCGGTAAGGTTCAAAGGATGAGATTTTTACTATATCAATTGGCTGAGTAGGGCCAGTGCATGTTAATCTGATTTTTTTCAGTGACTCATATTGCCAAAAGCAAAACCCTTCATTAATTTCCTCACTTCTAAGATAGACAAAACTAAGTGGCTACAAATGGACTTAAAGGTAATGTATGTGGCCAAACCACATTCCATTAATACCTTTTTCCTTCTTACATTTCTCTGTTACTATGTGCCTCAATGTCAAGAAAGAAAAATCAATTACTATTATAACAGTCAGGAGGATAATAGATTATGAAAATAACTTTATTTAATTTATACATGTCACAAAGTAAATAGTCTCATTAAGATCTTGGCCATATAGCAGGCTTGCCTGCTTAGCAAAGGATATGCCAAAGGAAGGGTCAAATTCCAAAATGGTATGCTAAATGCCAATTCTCTATGCCATGAGTAGAGGTCATGGTACCAGGGTTGCCAGCCTAGCCAGCTAATTCTACTGATAATGGTTTGGTTGTAATACCATAGAGCAGTGATTCCCAAAGTGGGTGTTACTGCCCCCTGGTGGGTGCTGCAGCGATTCAGGGAGGCAGTGATGGCCACAGGTGCATTTATCTTTCCCATTAATTGCTGTTAAAATTTAAAAAAAAATTAATTTCCAGGGGGCTAAGTAATATTTTTTCTGGGAAGGGGGCGGTAGGCAAAAAAAGTTTGGGAACCACTGCCCTAGAGTAATGTTCTACACCAGACATGTAGAGTCCTTAGGGTGGTGGGAATTGACATTTTGGGGTGAGGGAGTAAGGTGGACTGGACTCTCCCCTCCTTGCTCTCCATAACTGGGGCTATTTTAAGCTACCTTCTATGTGACCTTTGGTTTGAATGCCTTACGTATGCATAAAAACAAAAAGAAAATAGATACCTACTTCTCTAAATGTTCTGAATGAAACCCTTCATTCTCCTGTCAATATATGAGTCAGGTCTAGTCTTACTTTTAAGGAAGGATTTCACAAAATAGTCTATGCAAATTGAATCAAAGTATAGTAAAAAGGGTAGTGCATTTGGAGTCACATAGGCCTTGAATTCAAATCTCAACTGGCCATTTTCTCCCTGCACAATTTTAGGCAAGATTCTGATCCTCTTTGGATCTCTACTGCTTAGGGATGTATGTGACTGACACCATCCATAAACATGGCCACAAACTCAGTTAAGTAAGTATTTAGCACTCCCCTGATGTGGAAAAAGTCCATTTATTAATTTTCTCCCCTATTATAGAGTAGAATATAAGAATAAAGGAAATACTTTAATTTATACATGTCATTTAATTTATTTTAATTTAAATGTATTAAAAGAATACTTTGATACTTACTGGCATGGTTTTGTCTCCAAAGAAATAGATTGTCTTATAGCTATCATTTTCAACAAGTTTCAGACAGTACCTCTTATCCCATCCATTAGGAAATACATCTAGGCTTATTTGGCCTCCTGCATCAAAGACAAAAGGTAAAAAAAGATTATTGACAGATAATCTTTAACCAACTATTCTAGAACACTTCAAAATCAGGATTTGATTTTCCAATATTTTACTTTGTATACTTACACTCTGATGAATGTGATAATATTTTGATTTCAAATCCCAATTTTCACAAGTCTTTCACTTGTTTGGCACTTACCCGAGTCTCAACAAGGTAGGGCTAACTCAGGGAATAAAATGTATTTGCATTTAAGTGCTATTAAATAAGTAGCTAGTAAATAAAATATATCTATAACAAATGTGATAAGAATGACATTGAACTGAGTAAAAAATCAAGCTGTAGATGGCTTTTGGGGAAGTTTATATCCAGTTTACATTGTCATAAAAAAATGAAAATGAGCTAAATGGTTGCTGGTTTCAGTTTTTTTAACCCAGGAGACACAAAAATATATAAAAATGTTCATGTTACTGGTGTGAGAATACTTAGGCATTAAGCTATTCATTGTGAATCCCTATTTCTAGCATTGCTAACCCAGAACACTTAACAAACAAGGCTGGTAAAGAGAGAGATGTAAGTAATGACTAACCAGCAAGACAGGAGATAAAAGCATATTTAAAGAAGTTGGTATTTTTATTCCATTAAAAAAATTTAAAGATGTTTTTCTGACTTGCCTCCAATTTTTCCCACAGAATTCATTCAGTTCCTGGTATTCTGACCAAAGATAGGGAAGCAAACCAGTAATCACAGGCTTTGCTCAAAGCAACCCCAAGAATGAGAAGTTTGGCTTCCTGTTTCTGGGAAAGGAGCAAGAGGACAAAGTACAAAGGACTTGGGTGGAATAAGAAGGAAAGGTCTGGACTAGTGATATAAGTCAGAGATTGAATATAGGGAAGAGAAATGAAAGAAAATTTGCAGAAGAATTTCTAAACCCAGACTGGTCCAGATTCAACTTAAAGAAGATATAAAAGGATTTAGGAGGCTAATAGGACAATTAGGTAGTGGAATGTGAAGAGATAGACTCATAAAGACTAAGAAGAAGGTATATAGTTAGCAAAACAAGGCAAGCCAAAGACAGGATAAAAGGCACAGGGAACAGAGTGGATTGTCAAGATAGGGTAAATGGGCACTAAAAAGGTTTTAACAAGGTACTTAGGGTTGAGGTGCTTACACCTCACTTACACTTAGTTTCAAGACAACCATTATGGAGAATAGGACTGCATATTAAGACGTTTACGTTTCTGTCATAATGTGTCTTACCTGTGTTCCAAGGGTAGGCTGACTTCCCTCCTGAAGGTGAAGAGGCAAGGAGAATGCCTCTCCACACTCCAGGTTATTATGGAAGATGAAATATTTTTGAAGGTGATAGAAAGAGGAATGAACTAGATACTCTGAAACATAAGCTGCTTGTCCTACAAAGAAAGATAGAGTAGTCACAGAATCTATTGAGTGAGAGATCATCCAATAAGAGGTAGAGGAAGAAGAGAAGAATAGTAGTAGTTGGTAATTTCCTGTTCAGGGGTACTGAGCTCCTGATAACAACAACAGGAAGTCTGTTGCCTTCCTAGGCATGAATCCAAGACATACAGAGACATCAAAAATAGATATCTATCTTTTCTAGTGACTCACACTAGCACAAGTGTCACTTCCAGAAAGTAAACTAAAAAATATTACCAACAATTATGAAATGTTGGGCAAGAAACTGAAGATCACAAGAGCATGGGTTGGGTTTTCCTCATTTTTTTTTGTTTTTTGTTTTTTTGTTTTTATTTTAAACCCTTAACTTCTGTGTATTGACTTATAGGTGGAAGAGAGGTAAGGGTAGGCAATGGGGGTCAAGTGACTTGCCCAGGGTCACACAGCTGGGAAGTGTCTGAGGCCGGATTTGAACCTAGGACCTCCCGTCTCTAGGCCTGGCTCTCAATCCACTGAGCTACCCAGCTGCCCCTCATTTTTGTTTTTTGAAGACATGGGATGCAGAAGAAAACAATTTGAGAAGTAACTGGCTTGGTAAAAAAGGGATGTCTGAGAATGAGATCTAGATTTCAAGATCAAGGAGTACTAATAAAAGGCTGACAGATTCATGGCCAGAGGTAGAATATACCTAACAAAGGCTGAGAAGGACGCATTTACTAGGTATCTTGCAAATCTATATAGTAGGAACAAAGAGAAAAATAGCACCCAGGCTACTCACAAATTTATAGGAGACAAAATTCAAGAAAGGAGTCATTGCTGAAACTCATTGCCTCAAGCATTTGTACCCCAAATCCTAAGTATAGGCAACAAACAGGGAACTAGAGGTCCCAATCCAGAGACAAAATTGACCTAATAAGCATCACTTAAGGCTTGGGGGATGATATCCATAACAGGATTATGGCTTTGGATGTATATACATTTTATTTAAATAGACACACACAACGAATAGGTAAAAGGGGTAGAGAATGGTAGCATTATATACAAAGAAAGTCTATTCAGGTGAAGAAATCTAGCAACCAGAGTGCATGACAAAGTATTTGGATGAATGTCAAAGGAAGAAGAAATAGAAATGATTTTGTCATTGGAATACACTACAGTCATCAGAACAAAAAAGAAGAAATAACTGAAGAGTTTAAGACAGACACCTTCAACTTTTTCAGCATAGAGGGAGAGTTTGCCAAAGCTTGTGCTCTACTAGCATAACCTCTGAGCATTTTGGAAGTGAGAGTCACTTTATGATGAGGCATTAAAGTAAAGTTCTAAGCAAAATTTCTATAAAATGGAGATATTAATTCTTGCCCTGCTAGGAAGACAAGCAAGTACAAGAGAGAAAAGTACTGAAGGGGAAAAGCACATTGGCTCTGGAGTCAATGGTGAACCAAAGGTTCAAATCCTACCTTTGCCACATTGATTTGGGGCTCAATTTAACCTCTCTCTGATTTAATCTTTCAATTTCCCTTATCTATAAAGTTATGAGGTTGGGCTGAATGGCTCTTGCAATTCTCAATCTAGGATTCTATATCACATGTTTATCTGAGTAACAAATGAGATAATGAATGACTATTAAAAAAAAAAAAACAAGCCATAAAACATTGCAAAAATTTGAGGTGGTATCCTTAGAAGGATTTGGTGGGGCAGTGACATGGCTTAATGGATAGAGCCAGGCCTAGAGACCAGAGGTTTTGGGTTCAAATATGACCTCAGACATTTCCCAGCTGGGTGACCCTGGGCACCTTCCTTAACCTCCACTATGTAGCCCTTACCACTCTTCTGCCTTGAAATCAATATATAGTACTGATTCTAAGATGGAAGGTAAGGGTTAAAAAAAAAAAAAAGAAAGAAAGCTTTGAATAGTCAATCAGGTAAAGCCTAAAGAGGTTTAAAAAAAAAAAAAAAAGAAGGGGCATCTACTTTAAACTCATACACACACATTCTATCAATTCAAAGGAAAAAGAGTGGCTTCTGCTTTTTTTAATGGAAGAAATTTGAATTTAAAGTACTCTGCCAGAAAAGATATAATTTTTGTTACTATTTCTGTCCAATAAAGCAACTGTCAATCTATTATCTGATCCTAAATGCTCCAACCTTTGACAACCATTCATTCAATAAACTAGATCTATGAGTAGCCTTCTGAGGAAAAACTGTGAAACATATAAGCCTAGCAAAAAGCAGAGAAATTAATACCTTCTTTATTGACCTTAGGGATAATATCATCCTTCAAAAAAAGTAGGAGCAACAAAGGGAAATTCTATTATGGATGAGATTCTCATTAACAGTAAAGAACAATTGGTTGTTGGAATGTAAATAGTGAGGAACCCGCAGGTAGGAGACACTCCTTCCTATAGATTATGATAGAGGAGAAAACAGTCTAACATACCTCCTAGATTTGGGGAAAGAAGATTTAAATGGATTCAAAAAAGAGGTAGGTAGGATCTCAGAGACTAAAAAAGCTTCAGGCTAAGTCAGTCAGCCCTGGAGGGTTGGGAGATACTCATGTATGAAATTCTGAAAACACAAAGGGAAATCACAGAACTGAGAAAAGAATGGGATTTTCCTGAAAAGACAGATGTGGATGCAGAGTGTACTCATAAATCAGCTCAGATTTTAAAAACAAATGTACAGAAAATGGAGACAAGACCAGATAACAGAGGGTGAATAGAAGAAGGTATAAATACCAAATACTATATAAGAATATTAAAGCTCAGAATGAGCTGAGGCTGGCAAGGGAAGGTAATTGACAATAAAAGGTTTAGTCTTTTTAAGTAATTGGGAGAAAAAGAAGGCTCAAAGAAGGGAATGTAGCTTTACTTTGAGTGATGATAGTAAATAGCCAATAATTATATATAGTGCTTTAATGTTTACAAAGTGCTTGCGTTATTTATTTCATTTGGTCCTGTAAGAAAATATAAGTAAGGTAATGGGGTCACCAGGGATATTATAATAAACTAAGGGGTTTGTGGGAACACACTTTAGGATTTATGAGAGACTGGACCAGGGTGAAGAGACCAGAGTTTACTGGATTTCCACAGGAATGGCAGTTGATCTTAACTGTCACCCAGCTTCCACTAGACCAGAGTATAGTAACAGGCTAACAAGGTAAAAGGGACTTAACAGCTTTAATTATGTTAGACTAAAAGGTGGGAAAGGATTTCTATACTTAAAATCTAAAGGATAAAACCACAGGGCAATGGGAGGACTTATTCTACTCTTAACTAAGTGATCTAAACTAACAGGGCCCAAAGAGCTATAAATGGAGTCTCTGGGTTTCTGCTTCAAACCTGGAGCCTGCCAGGCTTGAGTACAGCTAGGACTTTGGCTTTGGGATTCTCACTGCTATCCACTGATGATCTCTGGATGCCAGGAGTTAAGTTGTCTCAGGAACCAAGTAGTAAGGGTTGTGCTTGAAGCACTGTCCTCCAGTACTCAAACTTCACCTCTTCTCTTGGCTCTGTAGATCTTGTCCTTTTGCTAGATGACACACCACACAGGATCCCAGGGAAAATCAGGAAACAGGGTGTCCTTTGCTCTGAGGTCTTCCAGGCTGGCAACAGTTTTGCCCACCACTAATGGAGTCCACACTCAGGGCACAAGACAGACTTCCTCCTCCTTCATTCCAACCTGGAATTCCAAGCTCCAGCTCCTTCCTGCTAGGTACATCTTAATTCCTAATAACTAGCTAATCTAATCTTACTCATAACAGTCCTTACAACAACTCTATGTGTACCATTATTTCCATTTTGCATATGAGGAAACTAAAGCTGAGGGAGAGGTTGAGAGACTTGCTAGTAAGGTCACATAGCTAGCAAGTATCGGAGGCAAGGTTCAAACTAGGTCTTCCTGACTCCAAATCCAGAGCTTAATAAATGCTTACTGAATTCAATGACAAGATCTGGCAAAGGGTATCAAAGGCCCAAATAAGCTTTAAAATAGAGAATACCTATAGAAAACGTAAGGCCCTTTCCTTCAAATGTTTTCTGCAAATCAGCCACAAATTTCTCTCTTATGTTTTCTTTCTGTGGAGAAACCAAAAAGATATCAGTTACTGACTGAATTTGATTTTAGATTTAGCATTTTAGATAGCATTTTTCCTTATTATCTCGTTGGGGTACAAATCCAGTAGTGGTGTGACTGGATCAAAAGCAGTCAGTCTTTTAAAGCTCTTTGCGCATAGTTCCAAATTGCCCTCCAGAATGGCTGGATCAATTCACAACCCCACCAGCAGTGTATTAGTGTCCCAATTTTGCCACATCCCCTCCAACATTTATTACTTTCCTTTGCTGCCATATTGGCTAATCTGCTGGGTGTGAGTTAATATCTCAATGTTGTTTTAATTTGCATTTCTCTAATCAGGAGGGTTTAGAACACTTTTTCATATGTTTTATTGATAGTTTTGATTTTTTCATGTGAAAACTGCCTATTTATGTCCCTTTACATTCATCAATTGGGGAAACGGCTTGATTTTTTATAAAACTGATTTAGTTACTTATGAATTTGGGAAATTAAACTTTTGTCAGTTTTGTTTTAACAATTTTTTCCTAGTTTGTTGCTTCCCTTCTAATTTTGGTTGCATTGTGTTGTTTTTTTTTTTTTTTTTGTACAAAATCTTTTAAATTGGATACAATCATAGTCATCCATTTTATATTTTGTAATGCTCTCTATCTCTTGATTGGTCTTAAATTCTTTTCTTTCCCACAGATCTGACAGGTATACTATTCTATGTTCACCTAATTTATTTCTCTCTTTATACTTCAATCATTTAATCATTATGAATTTATCTTGGTGTAGGGCATGAGATGTTGATCTACACCTATTCTCTCCCATACTATTTTCCAATTTCCCCAGCAGTTTTTGTCAAATTGTGAATTCTTGTCCTCAAAGCTGGGATCTTTGGGTTGATCGAACACTATCTTGCTGAGGTCATTTACCCCAAGTCTATTCCACTGATTCAACATTCTATCTCTTAACCAATACCATAATTGTTTTGATGATCACTATTTTATAGTATGAAATCTTAAACTTAGGCCTCCATCCTTCACATTTTTTATCAGTTCCCTTGATATTCTTGATTTTTTGTTCTTCCAAATGAATTTTGTTATAACTTTTTCTAATTCTATAAAAAAAGTTTTTTGGTAGTTTGAATAGGTATGGCACTGAATAAGTAAATTAATTTAGATAGGATTGTCATTTTTATCATATTAGCTTGTCTTACCCATGAACAACTAATGTTTTTCCAATTTTTTAGATCTAGTTTTATTTGTGTGAAAAGAGTTTTGTAGTTGTGTTCCGATAATTCCTAAGTTTGTCTTGGCAGATAGATTCCCAAATATTTTGTTACCTAATTTTAAATGGAGTTTCTCTTTCTAACTCTTGCTGCTGATTTTTATTGGAAATAAGTAGAAATGCTGATGATATATGTGGATTTATTTTGTATCCTGCAACTTTGCTAAAATTATTTCCACTAGCTTTTTAGTTGAATTTTTCGCGTTCTCTAAGCATACCATCATTATCATCTGCAAAGAGTGATCGCTGCCCACTTTAATTTCTTCAATTTCTTTTTCTTCTCTAATTGCTACAGCTCAGATTTCTAGTAAAATATTAAATAATAGTGGTGATAATGGGCATCCTTGTTCCACTCCTTATCTTACTGGGAAGGCTCCTAACTTAACCCCATTGCAGATGATACTTGCTGATGGTTTTAAATAAATACTATTTATTATTTTGAGGAAAGTCCCTTCTATTCCTATATTTTCTAGTGTTTTTAATAGGAATGGGTGTTGTATTTTGTCAAAGTCTTTTTCTGCATCTATTGAGATAATCATGTGGTTTCAGTTAAGTTTGGTTATTGATATGGTCAATTATATAGATGGTTTTCTAATGTTAAACCAGCTATGTATTCCTGGTATAAATCCCACCTGGTCATAGTGGATAATCCTTGTGATGACTTGCTATAGCAATAGCTAGTATTTTATTTAAGATTTTTGCATCTATGTTCATTAAGGAGATTGGTGTGTAGATTTCTTTCTCTTTGGTCTTCCTGGTTTGGGAATCAGTATCATATTTGTGTCATAAAATGAATTTGGTAAGACTCCTTCTTTGCTTATTTTGTCAAATAGAAATTTAATTTTAAAAGAACAAATTTTCCCCCTCTTTTTTTCTTGTTAACAAAGTAATGCATCTTAGTTCAGTTTCATAAGTATAATAGTTGGCCAAGGACATTTAGGAAAGACTTACTTTATCTAGTTCATAAAATTCAAGTCGTTCTTCCTGGCTGCAGCTTCTTCCAATAGGGGACACATTTAACATCCCATTTCGGAACTCAATGAAAGTGCCCCTGAAGAGAGAGATAAGCTGGAGGAAAGGTTCACTGAGAAATAATTATTTGCACATTTTCTAACTTCACAAAGAGTGGCTGAGACGTTGGGTAACTTGAAAAAAATCAGTGTTCATTTTAGATTAGATGAGGACACATCTCTACAATCTGAGTCAATGTCAAACAACTCTCAACTAGAGATTTAAGTTTGTGTTCTTTATTTGTAAAATTACAATGTTTTATTTGGTGAAGTGTTATATAAACAGTAATACTACTGATACTACAAATAATAGCAAGAAATATCTGAGGAAAAGATGTATACTTTTAGTTATATCTAGATTGCAGCACTTAGTTTCAGATAGTTATTTTGTAAGAAAGACTTTAGATATGAGGGCAGCTAGGGGGCTCTGTGGACAGAGAGCCAGGCTTAAAGACAGGAGGTCCTGGGTTCAAATCTAACCTCAGACACTCCTAGCTATGTGACTCTAGGCAAGTCACTTTACCTCATTTTTCTAGCACTTATCACTCTTCTGCGTTGGCACTGATACTTAGTATTGATTCTAAGGTGGAATATAAAGGTTTAATAAAAAAAGGGGGGAGACTTTACATACATTGCTTTTATTAGAAACACAGTGCAAAAAACATCCTTTTAGCTTTCGTGATAAATGAGAGATGAAAACATTCAGGGAGAGATTAATCCTAAATTATAGTTCTGAAAGTCTTACAAAAATTAATTTCACAAATAAACTCTTTATGACACCAGTCTGAGTTTTCCAGAAAATATATCCCAAATTTACCCTGAAACAAGGATAAGAAACAATTCTTTTGTATTATTAAAAATCCTATATGGAAACACAGCTTAGTTTTAAAATGTCACGTTTCTAATCATCAAAATAGAGCTTCTTCCATCATCGAATAATATACAGAACAAACTATATTTCTATTTTGTGAAATGAATATTAGTCTATGATGAAATGTGGTAATCCCCAGTAGAAATTCCCTTATACTCTCTTAGTGGTATAATTTGTAGTAAATAAACTAAACCTTTAATTGTTACCAGTAGCTTCTTATAAGAACATTTGAACCTTCACACTGACAATTATAAAGATCCTAAGAAAGATTTTAAATTAAAAAACAAAAACAAAAACAAAAGTATTGCACTGTTTATTTTCTAAGGCAGAAAGGTATATGCTAATATATTTTAGTAAGGTTTAAAAAAAGGTTATCTTTTTTTTTTTTTTAAACCCTTGTACTTCGGTGTATTGTCTCATAGGTGGAAGATTGGTAAGGGTGGGCAATGGGGGTCAAGTGACTTGCCCAGGGTCACACAGCTGGGAAGTGGCTGAGGCCGGGTTTGAACCTAGGACCTCCTGTCTCTAGGCCTGACTCTCACTCCACTGAGCTACCCAGCTGCCCCCTAAAAAAAGGTTATCTTAATCCACCAATTCAAAGAGTTCATTTTCTGACCACTGATTTTTACCAGAACTACAAGAATCATTTTGGGCATATCTTAATCTTTGGTTCTAGGGACCATAAAAAGTTGTATTCCCAGTGTTTCTGCTTGCGGACACTAAATTACTATATGCTATTCTGTGATGAGAGATGGTGTGGTATGGCAGACAGAGCTAGGCTCAAAGTTATGAAGACTTGGTTCAAGTTCCATCTCTGACATACAGCTTTGTGACCCTGGAAAAGTCAGTTAACCTCTCAGTGGTCTGGACAACTTTCTAAGACAAGAAGTTGCAGAGAGGTACCAACCAGAGAAAGTTTTATTTTCCTATGAAATCATAAGTCCGGGTCTGGTCTCTATCCTTTATCCCTACCTATTCTGAGATATACTTCATCTGATAAGAACTTTTTTGCTCACTGATCAGAGTAATTCACAGGCTTTCCCTCTACTTTTTAAAAGTCTGAACTTATTCCAACAGTATAGCATGTCCTGAAACATGTGGCAATTTTTGGATTAAAATTAGTAGTGAGCCCACTAATAACATTAGTGTCTAAAGTGTCAGATCAACACTACAGATAGAGGATGCATATCTTGATTATGCATAAGGACACATACCCACCTTTTCTTGGGCAGTTTAATCTTGGCAATGTAACTCAGACAATAGTTGATTAAATCTTGGATCAGTTCTTCACCCAAATGACCCTGAATATTCTAAACAAACAAAAAACTTTGGAGTTACTAGATTTAGTATGATTCATTTTTCAAATAGCTTTCTAATCAATCAATGTTGTTATATGATCAGAGGCAAATGTGTGAGATTAATGTGTATCATCTTCTTTATTTTTTCTTCTTTTAGTTACCCCATGATTAAACAAAGTCAGGTTAATCACAATAGTGAGTTTATGAATCAGATGTGTTTTCTGCATCAGTACTCTGGATTCTGGATTCATGGGCTTGCAAATGCTTCCTATAAAACCTAGAGACTTACCCTCTTCTTAGATAACACAGTTAAAATCCCAGTGAAGTCAAAAGAGAAAGCAGGTTGGAATACACACTATCGAATTGCTTCTAGAGTAAGTACAATACACTACCTCTTTCCCCAAAAACTGTCATTTTAAAAGATCTACTTGTTGCTAAAGGAATTTGTGCTAAGGACTACATCATGTCTAAAGTCATTAGGATATGCTATATAAAGTCAGTCCTTTTGTTTCCTATCCTATACCAAAGCATGCCTATTATATCAGATTTCATTTTATAATAGTGCGAAAAAAGTTTGGAGACTCTGAAACAGACCTACCTGCTTACACAGAAATTTGCCATCTTTGTATGCTACCAAACCATTTTCTGGAAAGACGTAATCATATTTTTCAAGCACTAAAAATAAAAATGAGTAGCAAATCATAATGCAACTTATTTATATGTTTCTATTCAAGACTGATAAAAAATACAAGTGATGTGATAAAAAAGAACATCAGCTTAGGAAATAGGAAATTTGGCAATGAGTTAGGGTTCTGCCATTAGCTGTATGAAATTGGGCAAGTTAGTTCATGCATCTTTATATCTGTTTCCTCATCTGTAAGATGAGAAGGTCAGACTTGCTGATCTTGACAGCTTTAAAATTCTGTGATTCAGTGATCCATCCTCTAATGGTCCAGGTATTACCCTATTACATGGCACCAGAACACAACACCCTCCTGTGGGAGTCCTGGAAGATGGTAGGACTATTCTGTAATTAGTCTGGGATAAGGGAGGGAGAAGGGAAGAATATCAAGACTAGACAACAGAATTCAAGACACTAAATTTATCCCATTAATTTTATCATTTCAGATTTAAAGCATCTCACAATATGTTAAGAAACACTGAACAATGGGGAAAATAGTCATATACAGGAAAGACATACTCTTTGATTCTCAGAATCTCTAAGTAAAAAAAATAAAACTTGCATATTAATCTGGAAAGTAAAAGACTATACTCAAAAGTATGGTCTTCAGTTCTAAGGAGGCTAAGAGGTCAATAGTAATTCAAATTATGCCCAGTATGTTGTTATTTTAAGGCGAGTCAACTAATATTTGTGGAACCAAATTTATTTACCTCCTGGTAAATGATTCCAGTCATTTATAAAATAAAAAGGCTGTTTGGTAAACAAGAAAATAGGAAATCTACCATATGGGAGGTGTCCAGAGTTACAGTTGCATGTGACAATATTTTAAACATCATAATTTTCTGAAAAGAAGTTAATATTTTACTAAGACATAATCACTTTTTACCATCATCTCCTAGCTGCTCCTGCACCTTCTCAAAGTCTGAGCCTCCTACTACTCCAATTTTTAACTTCTGCCTCAATTTCTGTAGAAAGGCATCCATTTCTTTGGTGATTTTCTGTATATTAAAAAAGAAAAGACAAGCCAATTAAACACAATATGGGCAAAGAATTCAAATTACAGAATTGTATAACTATGTCTTTTTTAGGCATATGTGACTTTCTTCTGGATAGGTAAAATCAGATCATTTAGTATTAACTTTGTTGTAGCAGCCTGGATTAAGAGATCTAACAGTGCCATAAAGGAGGAAAGTTTACAACTGTAAAACGAGAGGGCTTCCTCCCTGTATGATGGGGTCAAGACAAATATTATAATTTCATTTATAAATACTTCAATGTTTCTTATTGATCACCAGTTCAAACAACATAATCAAGTTACCTAAAACTGTAAGCCGAAGCAAAACACAACAAAGAAAAATTTGTTAACATACATCCAAATGATTTGAATAGTTTTAACAATATTTCTTTTATCAGTCATATTTTTAACTTACATGTAACACTTTCAAAAACTTAAAAAGCATAAAATTCAAATCCAATAGATAAAATCTGGGAATTTAAAAATGTAAACTGCACTATGTATAAGTATCTCAAAATTCAAAATGGCATAAACTGAGTAGAGCACTTATCTAAAATCAAGTAAAGGCTATGAAAAGGAATGCCTGAAGGGGTTTATTCTACAGCTCTAGCAAGATTAGGAAAAAAACAAAAATTGCTCTGGGTTGCAAAATGTCAGAAACTCAACATGATTCCTTCTCTAAGGCATTTTATGTAAAATTTACCACATCTTAATTCCACAGCAAAATGATGAGTTAAATCACCAAGACATATAAGGTAATTGAGTGGTAGAAGATACATTACTTACTTCTTCAAGGGCAAGTCTATTGATCAGACTAAAAGCAATATCCAGCTATGCACAACCACAATCCCTAGATAAAATCCTGGACACCACTGAAAAGTTTCTGTATAAGTACTTATGTGTTATTGGAGTCAAGAGTCCTTGGTTTGAATCCCACCTCCAACTCCTCTAAATTGTGTGATCACAGGCAAGTCATTTAATCTCTCTCAGTCTCCATTTCCAAATGTGTAAAATGGGAGTGATATTTGCACGATTTTACAGGGATGGTGTAAGGAAAATGTTTTGTGAGGTTTAAATCACTATATGTAAAATATTACTGATGATTACAAGGAATCTTGCTATGAATGTAAAACAATGCTTTAAAAAGCCCATGTATCATTTTTTGATACATTTTATATGGGCACAACACTAACCAACTAGTTCCTGAACAAATTCTCTATATGATAAAGGCTCAGAAAATAATTAAGCAAAATTGCTTAATAATATGACTATAGCTATGAGTAGGCTATTTTCTAATTTTGTAATTTTCCAATAATCATGTTATATTGAAAGTAATGTAATATTTCTACTAACAAAAGATGTGTTGCAATAACATTCTTCACACATCACAGCTGGATAAGACCCCAGAGATCAGTTGACCCAACATCTTTATTTTATAAAGGAGAAAACTAGAGAGGTAAAGTGATTTGCCTAAGGTCACACAACAAGTCAACAGCAGAGGCAGAATAAGAACTCGGGTCTCTGAATACTCTAAATGTGCTCTTTTGATGACCAATTTTTTATTTTGCCAGGAACTTTATCCTTAGAGACAGGTCTAAATTAGGAACTATAGGTTATGTTATAGGATGTCAGAAGTAGTAAAATTATATCACTGGAAAAAATAAAATATGCATGGGGAATCTTGGGGCAGAAGGTATGATGGGTAGGAAATCCTATATTCAGGCAAAGGAAGGGATTTGAGACATAAGGTCCGAAGGGAGAATGATTTGCATATAATCATGTTATGACCAAGAAAGATTCCTGATCCTGTTATGGCAAGGAACATTGGCTCCTCAACTGATGAAAAGCAACTGGATATAAGTAGATTTTGAGAAGCAGCTTCAGCTGAAGTCCTAATTCCTCTTTTTCAGAAGAAAAGGAGGCCATCTGGTGGAGAGAGAAAAGAACCAGTTTTCTCAAAAATTTTCCCCCTGTCCTGAGTCATATTGCTGGAAGGGAATCTTAGAAATTATTTGAGCAATTCCCTCATTATGTAGATAAGGAAACTGAACAGAAGGTAAAAACCTTTTATTTCATAGGTATTCACAAAAGGCTTAAAATGAAAATCGTGTTTTTGGGTAGTGCAAAAAACTCAGTCATTAAAAATATTGGTGAAAGAATTACAACTGGAACAGACCTTAGAAGTCCTCTTTCTAATGTCTTCAAATCACAGCTGAGAAAACTGAGGTAAAGAAAGTTAAATGATTTGACAAAGAATTGAGAAAATTAACCCCTCCCTCTTCTTTGCATAGATAGAAGACTGGATATGGAATAATTCATACACAGTCAGATTCAGTTGATATGTTGATTGGTTTGGATTAACTGATTTTCTTCCCTCTTTCATTTTTATTCTTTGTTACAAGGGATGGCTTGCTGGGGAGTATAAAAACAAAAGATATCAATGAAAATGTTAAAAAAAATAAATGGAGTGGAGCTTAGGAATCATTTTATTAAACAGATTTATAGCACTTGCATTTTCTAACTTTCAGCAAAGAGGAATGTGTAAATGTGTAAAATGGGAGTGATATTTGCACGATTTTACAGGGATGGTGTAAGGAAAATGTTTTGTGAGGTTTAAATCTCACATAAAAACATAAAGATTGTTTTATTAAAAATATTTTGGCTAATAAACTAAGTCAAAGGTCAGCCTGGTAAAGTGGAAACAGTGGTGAACTTGGAATCAGAAAACCTGGGTTTGATTTTTTGCTCTAGCACTTAATAGCTTTTAACTGATTTAGTAGTCACTCAACTTCTGAGCTTGTTTCTTCATCTGTAAAATAAGGATTCATTTCACTCATGAAGCATTTATTTAAACATCTGCTATGCTTCAGATAGGAGCAGGTGAGTGGTGCAGTGGATAGAGTGTTGAGTCTGAAATCAAGTCGTCTTTCTGAGTAAGTCATTTCACGATGTTTGCCTTAGTTCCTTATGTATAAAATAAGCTGGAGAAGACTAAATGGCAAACCACTCTAATATCTTTACCAAGAAAATCCCAAATGGGGTCATAAAGACTTCAGACAACCTAACAATAACCTGCTTCAGGTGGAAAAACAATATGTCAGTGAATAGAAGAGAGTTGTCTCAGAGTCAGAAGACCTGGGTTCTAGTACCACTACTAACATTTGGCTGTTTGTCGGCAAGTCCCTTAACCTGTCAGTGACTTATAAAACCACAGTCATTTCCCATTCACTTTAGTGGAAAACATATCTTTACTGGGAGTTCCCTATGTTAATGAAATAAATCCCTACAAAATCCCCCTCAGCTAAGGACACTAAGACAAAAATGAAGCAATCTCTGTTTTTAAGGAACGTACGTTATTTATCAGTTAATTCTCCTTAATTCATGGGGTAGTTGTAAGGGGGAAAAGACTTTCTAGTATTCATAATTATAATTTATAGCATCAACAGTGAAATATTTTTCTTAATGATATATCCTACTTCTATCTCAATTTGCCCAGTTCCCTCTCACACATTATCCTCCAGGAAGCCACTTTCAAATAACTGGAAACAAGGTGCAAAGTCTTTTCTTTCCATCTTAATCAACTGAACACACAAACCTCACTCCTCCTTCCCTCCCCCAAAATTGACTTGTTCTTATACACAAAGAAAATATTTAATGTACAAAGGACGCAATCTATTCAAGTACCCTTAACTTCTGGGGATTGATTGTAACTTACATTTCTTTTGCATTTTAGGCCTCTCCACATTAGTCTAAGATGGTAGTAAGTACAACAGAAAGCTCTCATTAACTACTCTATGGGTCATGAGCCCCAAGGTTCTGTTTCAGATATAAGATTAACTGAAAGACCTTGGGAGAACTCACTCAGCCATTCCGTGCTTCAGTTTCCTTACCCAAGGATTATACCAGTCCTAGAAAACTGAATGGAGAGTAAATGAGTGGCAGCTGTAGGATTCTGGGTGAGAACAGATTTATGTCTTGTCCACTGTGGCTCCTAGTTTACATATCTCCTGAGGAAATTTTGGAGTTCTGGATAATGCTATCATATATAAATGTTTACTAATCCAACTACTACCTGATAGCCCTTCCTTTAATTTTTCAATACTTTAAAGATCCAAGGTTTATTTAGTACTTCCTTGACCAATGAAGACTTCAAGGAATTCTCTATAAGTCAGTAGGTGGTCTTCAAGGGTTGTTGGCTAAAAAGTTAATCACTTGTCTTTGACTGGCCAAAAGAAGAATATACTATTTAAGTACTTGGTAGGAGCTCATATTCAGCTAGCAAAGCCTCAGAGTACCCAGTGTCACCTCCATGCTACAATGAGAGGTCAGAGGAATTTAGAAAAATAACTGCTCCTTTCACTCATTACAAACTGTCAGGAGAGCTCAAGTGCTCAAAACTCAGACCTGGTCTTATCCATTCCAACCTTTGTCCTTACATTTGGGGGCTTCAGTTTTCGTACTGATGAGCCCTCAAATGCCCCTCATTTCATTATCAACCACTTTCACAATCCATAACTCTCAAATCGTTCTATTTGACCACAACTTATGAGTCTTTCTTCCCCTATTCTTTGCCACTTCCTAAACCTATACTTCACCCTCAGTGCAACCTCTAGCCATTTCTCTCCTTTCTGCTCTCCCAGGTAATCATCCTTGTCTGTTCTCACTTTTTTCCCTTCAAAAGTCCGATCCAATCAGTTCAACTTTACAGGGTCTTCTACCCATTAATCTCTTGCTTTATTGCTTGTGCAACCCTTCCTAAATCCCAACTCTGAATTACTTCTATCATTCACTTCCCTATTCAAGTACTACATAGAAGTTACAAGCTTGGTGACTGAGTCTACTACAATCTGATGTCATTAAGCAATCCAAACTCATCCGGTAGCTGCTAGACTCAAATGAGATAACTAACATATTTCAAGCACTTGGCAAACCTTAAAGCAGCATATAAAAACTATTATTACAGTATCCCCACATACATGGGCACTTAATAATTTGCTGTTTTGCCGAACTAAATTGTTTTGACTCTTCAACGAAATTTAAGCACCCAATCGGCCTAAAGGAATCATCATCCTGCTTCCTTCTAATCCTCCAAATCCCTCCATTGGAAGCTCTTACTCACAGATCTAACACCCAAACAGGCCCAGCAGGCAAGGCTGAAGGGTTTATCAAAGGTCAGACTTCTCCCCAAAGGGTACATGCCTGAGGACATTTTTGGGGAGGGAGTAAAAGGAGGCTACAAATTTTTATTTGGGGAGACAGGGCAAAGGAAGCCTAGCTGTCCAATGGCAGTGTGGGATCACTACTGGATTTGGATTTAATTTGGAGTTAATCCTGACCCTTCTTATTAGCTCTGGGATGTTGAGCAAATTCTCTTTGGGCCTCAGTTTCTTCGACTGTAAAATGAAGGGACTGGTTGGTCCACATCACATGTGCTCTTTAAGGCTGCTTCTGGTTCTATGTCATAGGACTTCATGCTCTCCAGAAGTTGTGGGAGCCTAGTCTCAGAGTGACAAGGCCTCGCAGGATTTCTGTTTTCCCTCCCCCCGCCCCGCCCCCAACACACCGTGGGGAAACTGAGGTTCCGTTAAGCAGGTAGGTGGCTGTGTGGGTCGGGCTCAGGGTCTGTTTACCTGTCGCGGAGCGGTGAGGGTCCCGTCGATGTCGAAGAGACAGAGAACAGGTCCCGGAGCTGCCATCCTGACACTTTTCACAAACCTAACGATACGCGTTGGCACATGAAGCTTCCGGGATTTGCTTCAGGAGCTGCGATGCACGCCGGGAAAGTGAAAGACCGAGGAGGTCACCTAGCCGCAACCCCGAATCCTAGAACGTATAGTATCTCCAGAACTACAACTCCTAGGATGCAACGCGACAACACGTCCCATCCCCTCCCTGGGCTATGTTTATTAGGAATCAGGACACGTATACCACCGCGCCAAGTCGTTCCGGGAGACTGAGCGGATTCGCTTCCGGAAGCGCGCGCGCGGCAGTACTATGGTGAGCGGCTGATGTTCCTAATGTGGGGAGGTGGGAGCTGTAGAGGGACCTGAGAAGGGCTGGAGTCCGAACTTATTTGCTTCATCTGCAGTAGGGTGGAAGCACCTCTCCTGTCGTGGGCTGCACTTTGAAGTCCTTCAGGCTTCGGAGAGCTTGTCACCTCTTAGGGTCGTGAGGCCGATTCAATTCAGTAAATTCAACAAACATTTATTAAGCAGCTACTATGTGCTTTGTACTAAGGTATTACACTATGCACTGAAGATACAAAAAGAGGCAAAAGACAATCTCTCCCTTTTAGGAGCTTCCAATAAAACAGAAGAGACCACATGCAAATAAATATATGTAAAGCAAGCTACTTACAGGATAAATGGTAAATAATTAAAAGAGGGAAAGTGCCTGGATTATGAGGGGTGTGGAAAGGTTTCCTGCCACGTGGGGCCACACCCCGTCCTCAAACACCCCACCCCTCCACTCTCCCGCCCCATATCCCGGACTGGGAGTTATGACCCTGGGGTCTGCTGCTGCCCCATTGTCAAGGTTATACCTCTTGGACCCTAGAAGTCTCTTCCCTTGAACGTTTGCCTCTATCTTCATCAGGCACCCCCATCCCTCACTCCTCTTGGTAGAGCCAGAGTCGTTGTTTAGGCAATTGTTCAGTGATCTCAAGACCATACCCACACATACCTTATTAATGTCTTAATATCAACTCTTAAGACAGAAGAGGGTCAAGGACTTGGCAGTTGGGGTTAAGTGACTTGCCTCTCAACTCCAGACCTGCATACTATCCACTGTGCCACTGAGCCACCCCTTCAGTAAGCATTTATTAAATGACTCATGTTAGTAGCTGTGCCATTGTGCACTGGATATACAAAGAATGGCAAAAAAAAAAAAAAATAGTCCCTGTTTTCAGGGAATTGGTGGTTTAATAGAGGAGACAGAATCCAAGCAACTATGTTCAAACAAGCTATACATAAGATAAATTGGAAATAGTTAACAGAGAGAAGGCTCTAGAATTAAGAAGGATTGGGAAAAGTTTCCTGTAGAAGGTGAGATTTAGCTGGTACTTGAAGTCAGAAGGCAGATATGGAAAGAAAGAATTCCTAGTGTTTTGTTTGGGGAACAGCATGGAAATCAGTATCACTGGATCACTGAATAGGAAGGGGCCAAGTAATGAAGTGATAAGGTTAGACCTGTGATTTAGGAAGATCTCTTTGATATGTGAGAGGAGGATGGACTAGAGAGACTTGAGGCAAGGAGGCGGCCAATCAACAGGCTACTGCAGTAGTCTCAGTAGAGTGTGATAAGAACCAGCAAAGTGTTGACATTTTTAGAGGAGAGTGGGCAAATTGTGAGAGATGTTGGGAAGGTAAAATCAGGACTTGACAACTTATTGGATGTGGACAGGTGAGAGTGAGAATGACATCTGGGTTGTGAGTCTGTGGAATTTGTATTGTCTTTATTTTTATTTTTCTTTCTATTCACTTGCTTGTTTATGTGTTATACCTTTGACCGCAAAGACTCAACTTCCCTATCTGTTACTTTATATTGAGTTTTGTGAAAGTGTTTCTTTTCCCTTTTAGGTTTCCATCTTCAGAACTGGTTTCCCAATTCGTTGGGTGGCTTTGCTGCAGCCTCGTCCTTGGTTTTGCAGGATGCAAGTTCCCAGTTTGTATGTGGGCAGGGCTATCTCCACATCCCCTGATAAACCATCTACCATAGAGACTGAGAAATTCCAGATGATTTATCGGTTCCCTGGCATCAAATTATGTGGGTCACTGTCCCGGATGAAAATTCTACAAACAGGGATTACTATGGTAATATTGCCACCTGGCTTTCATTGGTACATGGAGGGCCTCATTCCCCTGAACTCCCTATTTCTCATGGGGGGTGTTGCTAGCTTTGCCCTAGCCATGTTGTATTGGATTAGCCATTTCTTTCGTCGCCTTGTTGGGATCCTTTATGTGAATGAGGCTGGCACTGTGTTGCGGGTGGCACACCTGACCTTCTGGGGCTGGCGTCAGGACACATATTGCCAAGTGGCCAATATAATTCCCGTATCTGATACCAGCGAACGCCCCTTTGATGTGTTCTTGAAGATAAAACAGTATGATGATGGGCAGACCTTCTACTTAACACTTCGATTTGGACGCGTTCTGGATAGGAAACGTTTTGTGGAGGTGTTTGGGAATCTCAAAGGACATCATTGATTGGTAGGAAAAACTCCTGGACCTTACAGAAATGTGCTTTCACAGAAGCTTTGAATGGTAATCCAGAGTGTGCTTATACTACACCTGTGTCAAGCATATCTCCCAGGGCTTAAACTAGAAAGGGAGGTTAAGCGACAAGAAACTTGAGTGGTAGCAAGAAACTTGAGTGGTAGCAGTCAAAAGGAACCTCCTGTGTCTTAGCCACTTTGTCTTTCAAAGTCAAGAGACAAAACAGAACTAAGTTTCTGGTAAAAACATGTGTTGAATGGGCTCTGAAAAAGGAATGTGCTCTGGAACCTTGGAACTTCTTCTTCTTTTTTTTTTTTTTTTTTTAAACCCTTGTACTTCGGTGTATTGTCTCATAGGTGGAAGATTGGTAAGGGTGGGCAATGGGGGTCAAGTGACTTGCCCAGGGTCACACAGCTGGGAAGTGGCTGAGGCCAGGTTTGAACCTAGGACCTCCTGTCTCTAGGCCTGACTCTCACTCCACTGAGCTACCCAGCTGCCCCCCTTGGAACTTCTTTTAGTGGTGCAGTGGGAATTGATTTTCCATTTGTGTACTTTTTTTGGAAAAAGGAAGTTTGACCTTCTGTTGAGAAAATTGTCAGGACACATTGGATCCATGTCCCACTGTTGACTGATTATAAGGGCAATCTTGGCATGTGAATAACATTCAGTCTATCATAAAGAAAGAATTGTTTGCCTGATATGGAGTAGGTGCTACAGAAAGATATGACTGGAATAAAACATGACTGTTTCATCCCTTTCTTAAAGACAGCTATGTGTTCTCAGAAACAGGATTGAAATCAGAAGGGCATACTATCACAATTGGAATTTTTTTTTAACCTTTAAACAGTCATACACTATTAATGTTGCAGTCTAATAAAAACAGTTTTGGGGTTGACTATTTTGAGTTGTCATTTTTTGATGTATTTCTATTTTTTACAGAACTTCAGCAGGGCACCATCACCCACTGGGTGATACTGCTGGTGTCTTAGTAGTGTTGTGAGGAAGATTAGTTATTGATTAGGTATTAAAGTTGACATAGCAGGAAGCCTGGAGCATTGTAGGATAGAATGAAGGAGGAGGAAGTGTGAGTGTGCGCTGGGAGAGAGGACTCCATTAGTAGTGGGCAAACTGTTGCCAGCCCAGGGAGATCTCAGACCCTGCTTCCTGATTTCCTTGGGATCCAGAAGGGAGGTGGATTTCCAGTAACAACAGAGCTGCACCAAGAAGAGGAGAAGTTTGGGACCTGGTGGACAGTTTCTCAAGCACTCTCTTTCTTCTTGGATATCTTGGACTACCTAGGATTTTGGCATCCTGTGAACCTCTTTGGAAAGCTTTGAGAACCCTCAAAGACAACCCTCTGATCTATAGCAGTGCTGATTCAAGATTGGCTGGCACCAGGATTGATTCAGCCTTCTAGAGATTCCACTGCTCCTTGGGCCCTGCCTGTTAGATCACTTAGATAAGAATAGAATAAGTCCTCCCTTTTCCCTGTGGGTTTTGTCATTAGGATTTAAGGTTTTAGAGTAGACATCCCTATCCCACCTTTTAGTTATACATAATTAAAACCAGTTAATCCCTCTTACCTTGTCTGCTTGTTTCTAGACTCTGGCGGAGGGGAAGCTGAGTGACAGTTAAGACTAACTGCATTCCTGTGTGAATCCAGTAAACTCTGGTCTTTCCATCCTGGTCCAGTCTCTCTTAACCCCAGTGTGTGTACCCACAATTACTTAGTTTTATTATAATATCCCTGGTGTCTCCATTATCCATTACCCTTACTTATCATTTCCTACAGTAGGAAGAAGGATAAACTCACTGGTCGTCAAGTGGTTTTAATGAAGATCTTCAACAGGTGTTGTCTAATCCATGCTTATGTTTTGGGGATGGGAGAGGGCTACAGTAACTTGATTCATGGTCAAAAGAATTAAAAGCTGATCTTTGCAAGTACTACTTCAAGTAAATCATGAGATGTACCAGCCCATCAAACCTGAAAGCAGCCTTTCAGGTAATCTTCAGTTACTCCAGTTACTTGTATAAATATGCAAAGATACTTTAACTCATTGGTAAATTTGCTTCATGTCAAAAAGACAGGAGAGGCAAGAGAATAATACAAGATATTCAAGGAAAGAGGAAGTATGTGGGAGAGACCTGGAAAAAAAGATTATGAGAACAAAGGAAAAATATTTCCTCCCATTTTTGTTCATTTATATTGATGAAATGTGTCGTGAATTGAAAGGTCATAAGTTTACCTTAAGTTTCAGCAGTTATCTCTTAACATTCACTTGAAAACACTGTAACTTTGGTCCACAGGATTTAGAACTATAAGGAATCCCAGGAATAATTTCAATAAAAAGCATTTATGCAATCCTTTAAATATGAAGTTGACATTATTAACTATCAAGATATGCCAAGTTCTTTTTTTAGTTATGGGACATGGTATAATGGCCTTGACAACTCGGTTTCAGTTTCCTCTTCCATAAAGAGTTTGTAAGTGTGGTTTCTAAGGTTACTCCAACTCTAAACCTAAATCTATGATCCTACTATGAAGGCTTGACACCAAATGTGCCCTGAACAAATGTGTACTCTCAGGAGACCTAGATTGTAGTTCAGACTCTGCCAACTAAAGAAGGAATTGTGTGAACTAGGCGAGTCCCCACTGTCCTTTGAGCTCTAAAATCAAATTCAGGCAACACCACCAGAGGGCGCAAAAACAAATTGTTGGTAATCTTAAACTCAACCAGACTTGGCAACAAACAAAACAAAAAAGTGAAATTGTGGCTTCTGTAACCCAGTTCTGGCAATTGTCTCAATTTATTATCAGTGAGTCCTCTGAGGTCTTGTCTGACCCCTACCTAAATCACAAATCCTACATAAATAGTCAATCAGTCTGAAAAAAAGGATGTGATCAAAACTGAAGAATTCTCTTCCAAATAATAAAATGACTTGCTTTTTAAGCCATTAAGCCAGCTTTACACATGGACTATAAGACATTAAGGAAAAAGCAAATTAACTCTTTGGCATGTCAGCAGCTGCTTTTGGACAATGGGAAAGATCCCTTTATAACTACTTTTAGAGGACAGGGTTAATACTTAGATTAAAAGTGACCATGTTATATCAATATATATGTATACTTTTTAGAATATGATTTGGTGTACCTAATTTTATGTATGGACCTGTATTTTAAGTAGATTCTACTATCAATAAATATAGTAACCTAGAACATAGAATAATGGTCTAGAGTCAGGAAGACCTTGGTTTTAATCCTACATTGGATACTTAGTAGATGCATGACCCTGAGGAAGTCATAATACTTGACTTTTGAGCCCTAATTTCTCTTCTGTAACCTGAAGGAGTCATATTAAATAATGTATACAATCCCTTTTAGCTCTAGAGTTATGCTCCTATGATTCTGCCCAGAATTTGGCCTTGTGCACGCAAACTTATTTGATTGTGATCTTTTATGTCTACATAATGGAACCTAGCATTTACAAATTACACGTTATCTAATTTGATCCTCACAGTAACTTTGTGAGATCTCCATTTTACAGATGAGGAAACTGAGGCTGAGTAATATCTGAGGCTGGTTTTGAACTCTGCTCTTTCTGACTTCAAGTTCATGGTTCAGCTTCAAGTTCTATCTGCTATACCACCTGGCTGCCTGTGCTACATCATGTCATTGGATCTCTTTAGTGCTGTTGCTGTGTTCTGAACTTCCTCCTTTCTTGGTACACTGCCCAGGGCCTTCCTACCAGGGGAATACCACCCCTGTACCAAGTTCCCCTTCTCAACCCTCTCTATATCTATGACCCAGAAATGGGTAGTGGGTAACAAAATTGCCAGTTCAAGTCTGTCCCTGACCCTATGCCCTGGTTTGGCTCTGGGAGAAGGGGCAGCCGTGCATGGCCTCTCCCTAGGCACTGAATTGTTTGCCTGGGGGACCTTGAGAAGTCAGACACTATCTTGCTGGTGGTTCCAAACATGCTGTGCCTTGAAGGCTGGAACTATTTCATGTTTGTGCATAATGGTATTGGTAATGTGTGAAATTTCCTGAAGGCTGTATTTTAACTTAAAAATATTAATTTGTTAATCTGCTGTTTAAGATTTTTAACTTGCTGATGGACTCCATCGCAATCCAGAAAGCAGACAGAATAAACTAAAGCTGGGCAAAATTATCTAGCTGGACTGGCCAAAAAAAGTTGACTTCCTATTGCACAAGCCAATATATTCCCCTTCTTACGTCATCAACTCAGTCCCTTCCCAGGACATCTCAGATTGGAGGACAGTCACACAGGAAATTAAATTAATGACCAGAATCCCTTCATCCCAGGAAAGGGTGTGTTCCAAGGATGTCCAGAGACTTGCCACTGGCTGCCTAGCCAGCTTCATTACCTAATCATGAATTCATTACACATAAATAAGGAGCAGATTTCCACTTTGCCAGTAACAAAAGCCAGCCCAGTAATATGTCTTTAACCTGGTTGGATCCAATCCAGTTTCATGGCCTGGAGGAAGAAACTTTGCCTCAGCTTTAAAATAAACTTTTTGGAGGCCAAAGGAGGAACATTTCTCAGAAAACATCCTAATTCAATATTAATTTTCCACAGTACTTAATAAATGCTGTTGATTTGAAGTGTTTCCTGTGTAGCAGAATCTTTGATGGCTCTCTGTTGTCTACTAAGTAAAGTTCAAATTCCTTTTCCTACCATTCAAGGTCCTCCAGAAAATAACATCTTACCTTTCCAGCCCTATCTCAAATTATTCCCCTTTTCTCCCAACCTGTTTATGCTCCAGCTATACTGTATTGTTCTCTATACCCCAATATGGCTGGGATAAAAGAAGACTCATCGCCACCAGAGGTGGCCTTTTGGTCTTGCCTTCCATCTCTGGCTCCTCCTCTGGCCCCTGGCTGTCTATGAGATAGAAGGGAATTACCATCTGCCTTGACATGGCTTACTAACGTCCTTCAGACCTTACCACATGTTTGGCCCCTATGTCTTGGCCCCAGCATTGTCAAATGACTTAATTTATATAGTCTAAGGGCCCCTGGGCCCTGTTATCTGCACTAATAAATACTGCTGCATCCTTAGGACTTTTGAACCTTTCTGTTTGCCTTGTAGCTGACAGTTTCTTCCTGTCTTCTTCCAAGTACAGTGAATTTTTTGAGAGCTAGGGCTATCTTACTTTTTCCATTTGTCCTAGTGTTTAACATAATGTTTGACACGTAGTAAATGCTCATTTATGCATTTATTCTTATATTACCCTTCATGCCTAGAGTACCCTCTTTTTTCTTCTGTCTATTGAATTCCTTTACATCCTTTAAATCCCAACTCAAATGCTACTTCTTAGAAGGCACCTTCTTGATCTAGAGGCATTATTTCCTTTTTGACTTTTTTAGCACCTAACACATTCTGACATGGTTAGTGTTTAATAAGTGCTTGTTGATTAATTGCAGACTATACCTCTCCCACTTTACTAGCTCCATGAGGGTAACTATTGCCTTATTTGATCTTTGTAATTCCCTGTATAATGCTCTGTACATAGAATATTCTTAATAAATATCAAAATGAAGGGAATTGTATTGACAGCACATCTCTGCTAAAGATGAAATTTATCCAGTAGTAGGCTTTAATAGTATTTGTTGAATTTCAGTTAATTCAGCAAATATTCATTTGATGATATATAAGACAGTGCTAGGTGCCTGGGATTCGCAAATAAAAATGTGCCACAATGTGCTTGGCTTGGAGTCAGGAATAGCTAAGTTCAAATATGCCCTCTCTAGCTGTGTGACCCTGGGTAAGTTAATTTAACCTCCATCTGCCTCAGTTCTTTATCTATAACATGGAGATAATAGTAGTATTTACTCCCAGGATTGTTGTGAAGATTAAATGAGATAATATTTGTAAAGTGCCTTGCAAACTTGAAGTGCCATCATTAAAAAAATAGAATACACTGCCTTCAAGGAACAGGACCAGACTTTTCTTGCACTGGATACTACTATTATTCCAATAGATATGCTAGACCTTTTAACATTCATGGACTAGAACTTATTTGGTAGGCTAATTAATATTTGGTGGTTTGTGTTTGCTAAAGTTAAAAAGTAACTAGGGTTAGGGGCTTTTAATTAGTATTTTATGGCATTTGGGCTTGTAGGTCTGTTTTTTGAAAGTAATATGGCACTTTAACAAGCCTCCTTCTTCACTCCCCAGCATAAACACCAGAGTCCAATTTTTATGGCCTTGTTTTGATGCTATTCCACTCAACTGTAACATCCTGTGTTATTAATCAGGAGGCTTTACTACCTCTGGCTGTGTTTATGTAGACTCTGTTTATAAAATAATCATTTTACTGATTAACAGCCTGAGTTTACTCTGAAATTCATTTAGGGTTATAAATTGCTCAGGTGATGAGAATTCATATTTAAGAATAAAATTTATTTTTAAGGAAATACTGCATACTTATTTTAGAGGACATGAAAACGTATATCTAATTAGGTTAATAAGTGGGGAGAAAAGAAAAGGAAAATATAAAAGAGGATTAGGTTCAAATTCCATTTCTGTTGCTTATTACCTCTGTGACCTTGGACAAGTTGCTTAACTTCTCTAGGTCCCTTTCCTTAGCTACAAAAAGGAGGGGATTGGCTTAGATTAGAAGTGTCAAAAACTTGACCCCCAACACTCCTGAGTTTGGCCCAAACCAGATTAAAATGTAATTGGGAAATATTTGACAAATAAAAATACAAAAACCCCATAGATAATAGGTTTAAAAACCAAATCAGTATGTAGCCCACTGGGATTCTTGTGTATGGATCAATTGCCCCTAATTCTATTTGAGTTTGACATCACTGGAAAAGGTCTCTCCCAGTCTAGTTTCTTTATACCACAGCACTAAAGACTCAATGCAAATAGCCCTTATTAAGGTAGAATCTCAGTTACCTTTAAAAAAGTGTCTTTTTTGCATCTACTAAATGCTTACTAAGTGTATAGCTTCTGTCACTCAGTGATTCCAGTATCTCCTTCCATTACTTTTAAGATCTTCCTGATAAGATGCCAATGCATTCTTACCTAATACACTGACATTGACCACCATACCCATGGACCCTTGGAAGCCCAAGTGATTGTGGCAGTGAAAGAGATCACATTTACATTGGAGATATTCAATTATAAATATTTTATTTAAGAATATTGATTAACATAGGAAATGGATTTAATTCATGGAATTGTATATATGGTCAGCAGTTACATTGTGAAGTATAGTTAGTTTCTTTGACATTTGGCACTGTCCACAGAACACTGTAAACAATATCACTTCTTATGCTTAGGTATGCAGTGCTCTCTAGTTAAGTTGTCTATCATGATCTGATAAATATATATATGAATATATATATCTATATGTTGTGCACAATTTTACATGGTTACTGAGTGTCAGTAAAAATTATAAAAAAACACCCATTTATAATAAAAGTGAGGATGTGAATAGGACTTGATATTACTAGACCTTATTTTCTGTAAAAGTACATGACTTGCTAGAGACACTTACTAAAATCTACTAAACTGATACGTTTTACGAGCTGAGCTATTTTCCAGTTGTTGGCCAATGAAGGTCTTCCTCACTTGATCTGCCCTTAATGGTTGCATGCCTGTTAGGTCTACTATGAAATCAAGTTCATTAAATTTTCCTGTTCATTGTCACAATTTTTTGTGTTTCATGAGTCTTAAATCTTTGATTATATAATTATTTTCCCCAAACTTCTACTAGTTATTTTTCCTCAGTGGACTTTTCAGGGTACCCATTATGCCTTGGGTCAACATTGACCTGTTAATAAAGAGGCATTTAAAAACATTTGCTAGAAGGAATGTTCCTTAGTAATGAGTGAATAATATATAAGGAAATTACTTTTAGGTGAAATAATTACATTTCCACGCTAACCCCTAGAGGGAAGACAGCATAAAACGACCCAGTCTCCCCACCCAAGAAAACTAAATTATCAATTAGATCTTAGCTAAGAAAGCCTTTGAGAAATTTATACAACCTCATTCACTGGAGTATTTAATTTATGGCTAGAAGTTGGCTAATGTCCATACTCAGGAAGAACACTTAGCAAATTCATGAATTGTGTTTTCATTTATATGTATAGTTAGGTCCAAAAGGTCTCATGCCTTTATTGGAGATGTCAGCATGAAACTACTGGCTGAGCCTGGGTCCCTGGTATTGGATGCAAAAAGTGGGGAAGGAAATCAAACATTCTCTCTCTTTTTTTCTCAGTGCTAATGACTCTAATTAAGGCAGAATCTTATACTAAAATAAAATTTTAATAGCTATTGGGGTGAAAATTGTCATAATTTATGAATTTGCTAATTCTTCCTGGCTATATAATAGCTGGCATTCAGTCATTTGCAACAATATTAATATGGATGCCTGCTGGCTCTAGAGATTTTAATGATATTTTGAAATCTTTGGGTGAAAATTTATAAAAGGGCCTAGAACTTAGCCTTATTATGGCCATTTTATAGAACATGAAATGGAGGCACCTGAAAGTGAAATGATTAGCTCATAGTTAACAAGTGACATTCAGGGATAGAAGCTAGACCTTGCTTTCCTTTGATCAATGTTTAGGATGATGATCTCCATCTAGAGCTAGTCAGTTCAAAATATTTTCAAAGTAAAATAATGCTAAATTAGTTTTTGGCACCATCCAATTATGTAAGAGAAAGGAAATGAACATTAGCATATTCTACATCCTAAGAAAATACCTTTCTTATAGATATTTTGAATGACGATACAATGAAGCCACCCCAAACAAACCAGCAACGAACAGGTTAACATTCCACATTTACAGCTCTTGTACATGAATCAATAAATCTCTTTAATATGGATGCTTCCCTCAAGAAGAATCTAGTCAAGCAACAGACTTACTCTGCATAACAGCTAAGCTTTTTACAGAGCTCCTCAGAAATGGAGCGGATGTTGAAAAACAACATGTAGACAAGGAACAATGTTTTGTTGGGAGTGGGAAGGGGTCTGTGGAGGATAGGAGGAAAGACCTCTAATATTATATTGTTTATCAGAGGCAAGAATATTAAATGATTATGTGGCCCCTGTTCCAGTGTTGTTTCCCCAGGAGTGAGGCTGTTGGCTTGTGTTTCAGACCTTTTCCTTAAACTGTATTCCTATGGAAACCCAGAGATGTCAATTCTTGTGTATGAAAGGATTATCTGCCATTCAGCAACATCAACAAGCAATTTGGAATGACAGATATGTATGGAAATGGGAGTCTGTCTGGGGTCCAAGGCAGCAGCAATGTTTTCTTTGCTCCTTCTCTCCTCACTCCCTTCTTTCCCAAGCTTCTAGTCAGACAAGAGGCCTTCTTCAGCCTCTGATGGCAGACCTTTTGGCAAGACTCAAGCACCTGCCCCCTCCACCAGACACAAATGGGAGAAATAAAATGAAAGCTGACCACCAAGCCAGCCAGATGAAATCCCCCGGAGGTCAGGTCACATCTGGGCCACAACAGACATTTATAAGAGGACTAGCAGTCCCCTCTTTTCCATTCTTTCTTGACCTGACCTCATCATTCTATAGCTGTCATACAATTTTATTCCTTAGTTCTGTACCTCAGTGAAGAAAGGAAACTTCTCAAGCCCCCTGTGAGGCTGGACAAGAGTGATCCCATTTTGTTTTTGTTGTTATTTTGCATAGGGAAAAAGTTAAACAAACTGGCCACTGAAGGGATCTGATATCAGACCTGAAACTCGGGAGTTTTCTGACTCCCAGTCCCATGCACAGGTCTCAAGACTGGCTTTAAAAGAGAAATTTAGGCAGGGTGCTGACAGCCCCTCCCAAAGATTGCCTGTGTCCAGGGCACTAGAGGAATTGAGTGTTGAAATCAGCATATGATATAGACTTAGTTGGAGAGAAGACCCAAACCAATCCCCTCTTCTTCCTCCTAACCACCTAAAACACCCTCCCACCCACCCACCCAGCCCAATGCTACCAAACAAAAAACAGCCCTCCAGTTTATGGATTCTCCTTTTGGTACTTTAAGTGAAAATATGACATAGGCAAACTAATCAATTTGACAGTTGTAGAGGTTGAGACCTTCTTAGTGCAATGGAAAAATAATCCTTTACTTGAAGTCTGCTAAGATGTCACTAAAAATGTTGAGGAAAAGGTGTGCATGGTGATCCCTGAAGACCAATGTTGGGCGGAAACGGATGGACCTATCACCGCAGCCTCCCAGCACTACACCTGAAAGAAGAGAAAGAGGGAAGGTTAGAATATCTTTAATTTGTTTACTCTTTTATTTCTTCTGTATGCATGGAAGAAAGCAAGAAGCCAGAGGGCCCAAACTAACAATAATAATTTATATTTTTCCTAGCACTTTAAGGTTTTCATAGAATGGGTGAAGGGGATCAATTTATACTAAGACTGAGAAAGCAGGACAGTTTGGAGAAGGACTTCAGATGCCAAATAAAGGAGGTTATATTTGATTCTAGAAGAAAGAAGGTGCTACTTGTTGAAGAGGGGAGTGATATAGTCAGACCTGTGTTTTAGGAATATCAATTTTCAGTTATATGGAAGATGGATTAGAGTAGGGAGAGACCTGAGGCAGGGAGGACCAATTAGGTTATTGCAGTAGTCAAAGGGAGAGATGCTCAAGGCCTGAACAAAGGTAGTAGCCATGTGAGTGGGGAAAAGGGGATGAATGCAAGAGATATCCTAGAGGTAAAATTTTAAGACTCGTCAGCTTTGGATATATGGGACATGGGAGAGTGAGGAATTAATTAAAGATGACTAAGTTTTCAAAACCCAGGTGTCCTTAGGAATGGTGGTATTCTTGACAAAAATAGAAAAATTGGAAGAGGGGTGGGTGTTTGGGGAAAGTTGAGTTTTGAATGTGTTGAATGTGAAATACCAGGGGACATCCAATACAATCTGTCCAAATATGGATATACTTAGAAACACAGCCAATAGTTTCATAGGCTGACATCTCCAATAAAGGCATAAGACTTTATTGAATTAACTATACATCTAAACAAAAACATCAGAGCTGGCTGGTATCAATCTGGGACATAATATTTGAACTCATGGGAGCTAATCAGGTAATTGGGAAGAAGAAGAGAGAAAAGAAGGGAAGAGGGCACACGACAATTTTTTTTTAAAACTGTTTACTTTTTACTGGTAGGGAATATGACAAAAGTGATAGTCTATTAAAGGAGGCTAAGAAAGTATAGCCATACAGGAAGAACGCCCACAAAGAGCAGTGTTAAATGTCCAGGAGAGAGTACCAGAGGAGAGGGTGATCATTGTGTTAAATGGAGGTCAAGAAGGATGAGGACTGAGAAAAGGCTGTTGGATTCTTCATTTGAAAGATTACTGGTAATTCTTGAGAGAGCAATTTTGGTTGTGTGAAGAGGTCAGAAGCCAGATTCTACATACTTAGAAACACAAAACATCTGTACAATAAAGCATAGAAGAAAGCAAAGACTTTTGTATAGAGACATAAAATAAAGAGAAATAACAATTATTTTTAAAGGCAGCATTTGATGTTTGTGTGTATGTTGAATTCCCCCCCCCCAAGTGAAGCTATAGCCTTGTGCATCTCTCAGAGTCTAACACCTTCCTTTAAACTATACCCCTTTGAAAACTCACAGCATTGTCCAGAATAGTGTGTAAAAAATGACTATCAATTACATGTTTCTGTGGCATGCTTTGGTTCCAGAGCCACCAAACAAGTGCTGTGCTCAAAATAATGCAGACTCTCACTGACAATGGCTTGCTTATGCCTTTTTTTCATATGGTAGGGGTCAGCAGAATATTTCCCAATTTACTTTCAGATGGCTCTGTCAGGTAAATGTGTATTTCAAAGCCATATGATTATGGGAAGATACCATAATAGAAGCCTGGGATCCAGGAGACCTGAATTGGAGGCCCCACTCCAGTACTTACTAAGTCTTACTACTCACTTCCCCCTCTCTGGGATTCAAGTTTTCTCATCTGTAAAATATAACATCTATAACAGGATGTATTTCAAGGAAAAGATATTGTTAACAGTTATATTCTTTAATATGTATGAGTTACTTATTATCTATAAAATGAGGAGGTTGAATTAGTTATTTCATAGGGTTTTTTTTTCCCTAAAAATTCTAATACTCTATACCACCAACTAGGCTAGTGGTTCTTAGTCTGGCATCCAGAAAATTTTACCAGACTGCCAAAGGAGTCTATGACAAAAAAAAGGTTAAGCACCTCAGAACATGGATATGTTTTTATATGTAGAGGACTAATGCTTTTGTTTGTTTGCTTGTTTGTTTTTGCCATATCACCTCTTTTTTTTTCTGGATACTTGTCTTTGGTGACATTGGTCTATCCTGGTTCACCTTTTACCTCCTACTAAAATAATTTGTTCCTTTTAATCTCTTTCCTCTGGTTACCATTCTATCTTCTGCCTCTTAATTCTGTATTTGTACTATCCTCTTCTCTCTTCACATGCTCTTACTTGAGAATTTCATTTGCTTCCATGATTTTCAATGATCTGTTCTATCCTGATGATTCCCACATCTTTACCTCCAGTCTTGACCTCTAATCTGATCTCTAATTGACTGATGAATGTCTGTACCTGGACTGAGGTCTAAAACTAAAATCATCTTCTTCCCCTCCTCCTCCATTTCCCATCTTTGTTGATAGACTATATAATCATAGATTTAGATCTGGAAGGGATCTTGGGGGCCAGCTAGTCCAACTCATATTCTCTGAGAATTTCCTCTTCATGAGGAAATGAAGGCTCAGAAGGATTAAATAATTTACCTAAGCTCTCATAGGTGGGAAGTGGCAGAAATGGAATTTAGATCCAGCTTCTAGGACTTTAAATCTAGTGCTCTTTCCATTATATCAACACTGCCCTTGATATCCTAATCATTTAAGCTTGAAACCTCAGTCATTGACTCTTCACTTCCTATATCCATTTAGTTGGCCAGATCCTGTCAATTTTACTTCCGCAATAGCCCTTGTCCCTTTTTGGCTACCATGGCCACCATCCTCATTTAGATCTTTATTTAAATTCCTGGGATAACCAAGGAATCTAACAAGTCTACCCCCAATCTCTCCCCTCTCCAGTCTATCCTTCACAATTTACAAGATGCTGAAACCTTTCTAATATATAAGGTCTAATATTGTTGCTCTCTGGTCAAAGACCTTCAGTGACTCCTTATTGCCTATAGAACAAAATTCAGACTCATTATTCTAGCATTCAGTGTCCTCCACAATCTGGCTCCAGCCTATTTCTTCAGATTTTCACACTACTCTCTGTGGTACATTCTGTATTTCAGGCAATTGACTTACTAGATCTTCTATACTTTTATTCTTCCCTTTCCTTCCTCCATGTGTTTATTACAGAAGCTCTCATCTATGCAGGGAATGGGCTTCTTTCACATCTCTACCTGATGAAAGCTTCTTCCTTTAAGGCTTAACTCAGGTAAAAGCTCCATGATGTCTTTCCTAATATCCCCATCTAGAAGTGATGAAAGCATCCTGACCAATTTCTCATTCTTTTTTTATTCTCAAGCCCCATTCCTTGCATCGATCCCATTCTAACATATTGTTTTGTTATATGTGTGAATGTTTTTTTACTCCTATTACACAATGAGTTCCTTGAGGGCAGGGTGTTTTTTTTGTATCCCCAGTACCTATTACATAGTTCATTATATAAAAATGCTTAATAAATCTGTTTGAATTCAGCTAGCTGCCAGTGTCCACTGCTTGTTAGAGATGGAAGAGACATTAGAAATCGTCTTGCTCAAATTCTTTAAGATAAGGAAATTGTGACCCATAAAGGTGAGATGACATTCACTCAGGTCTCCTGACTGCAAGTCTTTTGAAGACAGAAACAATAAAGAAAAATCAGGTAATCTCTGAGCTTGTCAAATATGGTCTTCTAGACACATGTTAAATAATAATAACTGTAACAAAACTGAAGAAGTTTCTTCCCGACTAGTTTCTCAATATGCTACTCAGTCAGATAACTTGCATAGATGAAAAAGCATGATATGTATTTCAGCACAAGGAAGAAATGAAACTCCAGGACAATACCCCAGGTTCACTGCCACCTACCTTTGTTTCTGGCTTTTAAAATAAACTTGTTCCTTGTTGTTTCATCTGGAGCATCAAAGGAGCAGAATGTTCCTCGACCTCTTGCTCTGCTGATGAGATGTGGGTATCTGGCCTGAAACATAGGAAGACACAGGAAAGGGAAATCATATTAACTTCCAGGAAGGATGAGACAGGGGAAAAGGGAATGAAAGGATATCTCAAGTCATGTCAAAGAAGAAAATGCAGTTATTGTCAAGTTCTTCCTCCACGAAACTTTATTATGGCATTAATAATCTGAAGGGAGGAGACAATCAAAATCATATGACATTTTTTCAGTTCAGTAATATTTTATTTTTCCCAATTATTTATAAAAACTATATATTTTTAACATTTTGAGTTCCAAATTCTATCCTTCCCTCTCTTTCCTGCTCCCTGAGACGGTAATCCTATGACTTTGAATTGTATTAGGCAATCCTTTTGTATATCCTGCGTCCCTTGTTTTAAAAGTTCCATGGATGTTATCATATACATATATATGTATATATGTATGTATGTATGTATGTATGTATGTATAAAACCCTTACCTTCCATCTTGGTATCAATACTGTGTATTGGCTCCAAGGCAGAAGAGTGGTAAGGGTAGGCAATGGGGGTCAAGTGACTTGTCCAGGGTTATACAGCTAGGAAGCATCTGAGGCCAGATTTGAACCTAGGACCTCTTGACTCTAGGCCTGGCTCTCAATCCACTGAGCCACCTAGCTGCCTTCTGTTTTATATTTTTGTAAATATTCATATAACTCAGTATAATGTCAGTATAGTGGAGCAAAATAGTTTCTAATGATCTTTGTAATTTGTAGTGAATTCTCCTTTTTTCATTTTTGATACTGATAATTTGGTCTGCTCTTCTTTTAAATTAAATTAGCTAATGGTTTACCTATTTTATTTTTTAAAACAGTTCTAAATTCTATTTATTAATTAAATGTCCTCCCACCCCAATTTTGTCAATCTCTTCCTTGATTTTTCAGGATTCTTAACTTGGTGTATAATTAGGGTTTTTTAATTTGTTGGATTTCTAGCCCTTTTAGTCAGATTTCCAATTCACTGATCTGTTCTTTTGCTTTTTTGTTTTAGAGATATACATTTTCTTCTCAAGACTGCTTTGGCTTCATCTTCAATTTTTTTTCAATTTTTATTTTTTTCTGGGTTATACATGTATTATCATGCAAAACATGTTTCCGTGTTATTCGTTTTTGTAAGTGAATAATCTTATAAAACAAAATCCCAAATTGTATACCCATATAAACAAGTAATAAATCATATTCTTCAACTATATTTCTACTCCAGCAGTTCTTTCTCTGGAGGTGGATAGCATTCTTTTTCATAAGTCCCTCAGAATTATCCTGGATCATTGTATTGCTATTAGTAGTAAAGTCTGTCACATTTGATCATCCCACAATATTTCAATTACTGTGTATAATGTTCTCCTGGTTCTATTTATTTCACTCTGTATCAGTAGATCTTTCCAGTTCTTTCTGAAATGATCCTGTTCATCATTCCTTATAGCACAATAGTATCCCATCACCATCATATACCACAATTCGTTCAGCCATTCCCCAAATTGAGGAACATCCTTTTAGTTTCCAATTCTTTGTCACCATAAAAAGTGCAGCTATAAATATTTTTGTACAAATAGATCCTTTCCCATTTTTTTTTTCTCTTTGGGATACAGACCTAGTAGTGGTATTATTGGATCAAAAGGTATGCATTATTTTAATAGCCCTTTGGGCATAATTCCAAATTGCCCGCCAGAATGGTTGGATCAATTCACAATTCCACCAGCAATGCATGAGGGTCCCAATTTTGCCACTTTCCCTCCAACATTTATTATTTTCCTTTGCTGTCATATGACAATATTGGCCAATCTGATAGATGTGAGGTGGTACCTCAGAGTTCTTTTAATTTGCATTTCTCTAATCAAGAGAGATTTAGAACATTTTTTCATGTTTATTGATAGCTTTGATTTCTTCATCTGAAAACTGCCTATTCATATTCACATCCTTTGCCCATTTATCAATTAGGGAATGACTTGGATTCTTATAAATTTTGACTTAGTTCTTTATATATTTGAGAAATGAGATCCTTATCAGAGAAATTTGTTATACAATTTTTCCCTAGTTTGTTGCTTCCCTTCTAATAATCTTGGTTGCATTGGTTTTGTTTGTACAAAACCTTTTTAATTTAATACAATCAAAATGATTCATTTTACATCTTGTAATGTTCTTTATCTCTTGTTCAGTCATAAATTCTTCCCTTCTCCCTAGACCTAACAGGTAAACTATTTTATGTTTCCCTAATTTACTTATACTATCATTCTTTATGTTTAAATCATATATCTATTTTGATCATATCATGGTATAGGGGGTACGATACTGATCTAAGCCTAACATACTCGATTTTTTTTATGTGTCTCATTATCTTGGTATAAAGCCAGTGGGTTTATAAGTGACTCTTTCTCTTTTAACCCTTGCCCAGAGGAATAAATCAATCCAACAACTAACAAACATTTCCTAGTCTGCCAGGAAAATCCTAGTGAATGGAGTATCCCATACAACTAAGCATCTGATGTCTCATCAAACAATGCTGGAATTATCATGTTTGTTTATAGAAATTTCTATTTACCTGGAACCTGATTTTTTTCAGGTTCTGACACTAATGGGCCTGTACTAATCTTAAACATAAATGGCATGAAAACCAACACCAATATACCAAACTCTGGGCTAATCCATGCATGAGAAGACAAGGACTTGGCAGTTTTACAAAGCTATATCAAAGAAAAAGACAGTTACATGTTATTATTTTAAGCTGGCAGCTGGTATCAGGCTTCCTTTGAGAATAAAATTCGACCTTAATTATTGAGAGTTCAGTTCTCTCCTCCTCCTCAGGACAAACCATGTGTAAGTTGCAGTGGCTAAGGATATGCTCCATTAGGCAGAGAAGTCAAGGATGTACATGAAAGAGATGGGAAGAAAATGCTTCCAGCAAAATAGCCCTTGCCCTGAAGCTTACACTTGGATTGCATAATTTCTCTCATACTTTAGCTCCAGGGATTTATTGTTTATTCCTCCAACTTTAACTATAATTCTACCCTACTTCCAACAGCCCCAAATTCCTATTTCTGCCCAGAGATCCTTCTGAGCTCATGGCTCTGAGGCAGCTACAAGATGAGTTGATCCTATCCTCCTTGACTTGGGTTAGGTACATGTCTTGCAGTCTGAGACTCAGCATAAACAACTCTGAGCTGGGCCATAAATCACATGGGAAAATAAACTACTTCTGTCATTTCTCCTATTTGTGCTAGCCAGAAGATTAAAGAGGATCTCAGCAGGGAGTAATGATTTAACCCATTGCAAAGACATTTTTCCTGACTCCCTCCTCTGCCTCTGTTTGGACATGAATCAAATCCAAAGAAAGCAGCCAAAGAAAAATCCTGGTGTCATTTTGCTTTCATTGAAGTCATTTGCTTAGATGTAATAACAGCAACAATTTCCCTCTTCTAAAAGCTGTTTGATGTTTTCTTAGTTCAGTCCAACAGCCCTGAACAGCTTAGCAGCTCTCCAGATGCAATGCCAGTCATGTGTGACTAGATGCTTCTAGATCAGGTGGGTTCAATATTTACCCAGATTGTATAAACAACCTTATAAATCCATGAAGAATGAAATACACTTTCATCCCATGGCTGTTCTGGTCATAGCTGGAAGCTGTGTGGCTGTTGCTGTTGCCTCTCCACAGGGCTTTAAAATATGTTCTGAGAATTATTTTGAGTTCTTAAATTGGTGTGAATATAAATGCCCTTAGAGTGGGGATTAAATTAAAGGTCATTAAATAGTTGGGATGAAGGTAGGATGGGGTTCTAAATGTTCCAAATGGAAAAAGGAAAGGAAATAAAACTCGGGAATATATGGGGCCAAGAAATGCTTAGATATAGCATTGCTACACATTTGCTAAGGTATTCATTCTCCAAGTGTTTTGAGGGCTCAACTGGCAAGACAGTCTTTCCAATGTAGAACTTATTATTTCTGCAGTGGATTGGAAATAGAACATCTGTGATAATTTTCTACTCTAATACAAAATTCTTCTGAGTGTGCCAAACTGAAGAGGAGTTTTTTGACTAAGGAAGTTTGATTTGGTCCTTGGCATAGGACTGCCTATAGGGTTGGTGAGGTAACCATCATTATTGTGACTAGGTCTACTCTATTGATCTGGGTGTCTCTGGGAGCCAGATGTATCTGGCAGGCAGGGATGAAAGGATCAGAGAGCAGTTAGGGTCAAAGGAGAGAGTTTCAACACAAATGCTATTCTCTACCTAGTTCTTGAGGGTTCTAACTTTGCATTTCCATAGATAGTTGGTTACCTGTAAATCCAACAGCCCTGTCAACAGTGCTTTCCCTGCATGGGTAACATTACTGAGGAGGTCTTCTCTTTTAATGACGTTGATGACTTCAGCAATCAGCAGATTCTTGGAAGGATCTCCAAGCCAAGTATTGAAAATCCGGTAAGGCTTTAAAGAGAGGCACAAGTTTTATGGAATACCTATAGTTAAACCTCAAAAGGCAGTGTCAGCTTCCAATGTTATCCCAAAGATACATTTCTATTTTTTTTAAACCCTTAACTTCTGTGTATTGACTTATAGGTGGAAGAGTGGTAAGGGTAGGCAATGGGGGTCAAGTGACTTGCCCAGGGTCACACAGCTGGGAAGTGGCTGAGGCCAGATTTGAACCTAGGACCTCCCGTCTCTAGACCTGGCTCTCAATCCACTGAGCTACCTAGCTGCTCCCTACATTTCTATTTTTTGACACCATTGCCCTACACCAGTGAAATCACAGGTTGAATTTTTTAAAATACAAAATAATATATAATATTTTCAAGAGGGAAAAAACTCTAGAGATGAGGGCAGGGCATGGAATGGGTGTTCAGGAAAAGCCTTGTGAGGCACCTGAGTTGTGTTTCAAAGGGAAGAGATTTCATACCAGAAAAAAATTGAACAATCAGGGATTTTAGGACTTCACATATATAATTCCATTTCTATCTCTTTAAATATTAAGCTTAACTACTGTTGTTATCGATTTGCATCAGTTAATTTCAGTTGTTATAGTAAGCATACCTACATACATATGTATATAAACACACACACATCTATATACACAACAGAGAACCAATTCACTAAGCTTTTTTCAGCTTATATGATGTTACCCCTTAGGGCAGTGGTGGCAAACCTATGGAACGGGTGCCAAAGATGGTATGCAGAGCACTCTCTGTCGGCACTTGGTCACTTTCCCTCCCCACCCCCACCCCCAGAGTTCATTACTAGGAAGGCAGAGGGCCTCTGGTGGAGCTGTTCCCCTCCCCCTCTCCATTGCACCTGATGACATTTTTTCACATCCCCCACCCCTCTGCCCAGCAGCCAATGGGAGTGCACAGCGGGTAAGGTCCTTGGGCTGCTCACAGGTAGTAGAGCTGGAGGGGAGCAGAGCGCTTGGGCCATTCTCCTCCCCCTCTCTACACTCACTGAGGACATTCCTCACTTTTCTCACCCCTCCATCCAGCAGCCCAATGGGAGCACTTCCTCCCTCCCTTGTGTGGTGTAATGGAGCATGTGTGTGTGTGTGTGGGGGGGAGTGCACGGCACTCAGTCTGGTGGGGAGGTGGGGGTGTGGCCCAGCACCCCATCTCTAAAAGGTTCACCATCACTGCCATAGGGGAGATTCATACTTTGAAGCATCCTCTCACTCCTCTGCATTTAATGAGGTTATACTAAAACAGATCATTCCATAGATTTCCTTCCTTTGCTCCCAGGTATGGAAATAAGAGCCAATCAAGTACTTACAGCATTGGGCCTGAACTCCTCCTTGTGAAAATATCCTCCTGTCATCATCTTCTTGCTGAAGGACATTACATCAGCTGGATCATCTAATCCCCAGTGCTCATGGGCCCAGAACTTGCCGGTACATCCCCCACCAGTTTGTACTTCATCCACTAGAAAGGCACAGCCATGCTGCATGGAGAGAGGAGATGTATTCAGAGGAGGGGGGAATCAACACTTTGCAAAGAAAGCTGGGCAGAACTTGAATTTGGACTAAACTGTGAGCCAAAAAGGCATAATGAATCACACTTGAACCAAATCCAAATGTCAACAACTTCTTGAAATGAATATCAATTGAAGTTGTTGCTTCTTCCCACCCACCTTTTTAAAAACACTGAATTAGCTTGAACCAGTACTGTCCCTATATATTTCTTCAAACTGCTGAACTGGAACAAAACTAGAATATTCAATATTTGCTGAGCCAAAGCCCCAAACCAATATTTCATCTGACTGAAGCCCTTGATCTTGACTTTCTTGAGAAAATAATACACATTCACCAATACATTCATTCAAAAAGCATTTACTGAGTGCCTAGGATGTCAAAGGTACTGTGTTAAACCACATAATCAGGAAAAAACAAAATACCACATTCCCCAGCATTCACAGAGAGAAGACCAACCTCCAGAAACAACAGAGCAGCTAGGGCCATCCTGGAAACATTTAAAATTGAAGGTAGTAAAGTCCTTGGTAGAAAATGGCAGACTCGGGGGTTGGGGGAAAATCTAAACATTCTCCACTAATTCTCTCTGCAGCTAACTAAAGACTAAAAATTGAAGAGCAATTAATGATCTGTATTGGTATAGAAAGTTACCTCACCAGAGGTCCCTTACATCAGTGGTGTCAAACTCAAACAGAAAGAGATATCTGTGGGTCACATAGTGACTTAGAAAACCACAGATCAACATTGTCTGTGCTGTATTTTTATTTACTCTGTTAAACATTTCCTAGTGAAATTTTAATCTAGTGCCTCTTTAGGAGTTTTGCTGGCCTTGAGTTTGACACCTCTGCCCTATATCAATGAAAACACAGATCAAGTTAAAAAAATTATACTGAGCTTAATTTTTTTTTCCAAGGGGAGAGAGTACCAATAATTGGGAGGAATTTGTCCTTGTGTTGTGCCTGAGCTAAGGTTAGCTTCCTAAGAAGGCTTAGACTTTATATGATCCTCTACCAAGGAGACAAAAAGAAAAGCACTTTTAAACCTTTCTGTTGGCAAGAGATAACAGCCTGAAAAATCCTAGTGGCCCAGGCAGAGGGGTCATGTTGCAGCAGAAAGAGCTCTGTAGTCTGAAAAATGAGGGATTCTGATTCTGCTTTAGGAATATTCCTTTTAGTCATTTAACTTCATAGGCCTTAGTTTCTCCATCTTTAACATGGGAATAATCCCAGTGTAGATGGGTGGGTCAAATGAAATGATGTCTGTAAAGTTTCTTGTAAACCTTAAAGAACTATGCAAATTAAACTAGTATTAAAAGTTTCACTGACCTTCCTAGCAATGTCTCTCAGCTTCCTAAAGAAGTCATCGGATGCATGGTTGTCCCCGCCTTCTGACTGGATGGGCTCCACAACAATTCCTGCCACAGTCTTCTTCTTTTTCCTGTATTTCACAATCAAGTCCTCTACCTGAACAGAAAAAAAAAATTGGATTTTTCCTCAAGGATACCTGTAGATATGAGTCTTTTATCATCTTTGTATATTTGGGCACTGGATTGTAGACTCCTAGGATTTGGGACTGTAAGGAATTTTAGGGATCATCTAGTTCAATTTCCCAAATTTTACCAATAAGGTGCAGGGCCAAAGAAATGACTTATCCAAGGCCACATGAGTGAGTGAAATAGCCAAGTTTTAAGCCAAAATTCTGTGACTTCAAATCCAGTGTTCTTTCTATATTCAATTCCAGTACAGACCCTTCAATAGATATGCTTATTCTCCCAATTCCCACATAATCCTAATCTGCAAAAGATTTACCATTTCCATTAAGAAATTTGAGAAGTGATTTAATTCCAAATGTATCTACTACCTAAAAATAAACTTAAAAACACCTTTAAAAGATAGTTTCCTTTGGTGAAAAAGAGAAATGCCTAAATTTTTATGCTTAAGATCTAAACAAATTTCCTTTACATATATATATATTTTAAATTAAGACCATGTTAGCAAAAACAAAAAAAATGAAACCCAAATCCCAAACACATAATCCAAGTGATAGAACTGACATTGTAAAAAGTAATATAATTTAAGATAACGTACTTATTTTAAAATATTCCTTGGGTCACTGTCTTTTTTTTTTTAACCCTTATCTTCTGTCTTGGACTCAATATTATGTACTGGTTCCAAGGCAGAAGAGTGGTAATGGTTGGGCAATGGGTGCTAAGTGACTTGCCCAGGGTCACACAGCTAGGAAGTGTCTGAGGCAAGATTTGAACCTAGGACCTGTAGTGCAGAGGTACAATCAACGCTGCAAAAGGCTGTACCCCTGCACTACAGACTTCCCATCTTTGGGCCTGGTTCTTAATCCTGAGCCACCCAGCTGCCCCCCATCACTGTGTCTTAAAATGGGATTTGGAGCTGGAAGGCCCCTTCATTGTCATCTAGTCCAACTGCAAGTTACAGATGAGGAGACAGGCTCACAGATGGTACAGTGACTCCACGGAGGCTGTAAGATAGTGACAGATTAATCTGTGTTAGTATTTTATACTTCAGGACTCCATTAAGTGCCTCTTAAGCTTTTTAAGAATCAAACAACTTAACCCTTAAGGTTCACTACTGTGCTTTAGATTCAAAGATTGCCAACATCCAATTGAGTAAAGAAAGAGAAGTAGAGAAGTATATAAGCAATGCTGATCTTTATCTTTATCATCCTTCAGGGAAAAAAAAGCTCATCTGGTTCTACTCCTTATGAATTATGATGACTGCTAGTATCTTGCCCATGGACAAGGGTAAAGGAAATTAAAGAGAGTCCAGATATTTCAAAAGAATATACAATCAAACAAGAAACATTGATTAAATAGCTACCAAGTGGCAACCTCTATACTAAGTACACTACAGCCTGATATATTCCTCTCAACAGCTCAGTACCAATGCTCCAAGAACAGGGTCCAGTTTGGGAGGGAGGTCTGAGAGTGCCTTCAGACATTTAGAGAAATGTAGGAAGATTTGAATGAATTGAGGAAGAGCAAAGAAAAGAAGCCTGGGAGAACAACATGCACAATAACTCTGACAATGTAGCAACAAGGACAACAACAACAAACCCCACACCAAAATGCACCTGAATTTTACTGAATTGCAGTGTCTAATCTTAGTCTTGGAGGAAAAAGGATGATCAACACCTGACCCTTTTCTTGGTAGAGAGGTGGGAGTCACCAGTGTAGAGGCTCTGTGAGACACGGTCATTGTGCTTTATGACTTTGTGGAAATCTTATTTATTACAATAGAGAGGAGATAGAGGTGGTAAGGGAGCTGAATTAAGTGTGAAATGCCTGTTATTTAAAAAAAAGTCTTAATAAATCCTTTAAAAAGAAAAACATAAAATATGTCATAATTCAACTCAGGAGGATGAATATGGTTGGTTGTTATAAAAGAGTAGTGCCCACAGTGGCCTCTATATGATGTCCTGGAATTCTGATAGTTGGACAGGTCACCTAACTTCTGTTAAGCCTCCATTTCCACATCTTATCTGGGAGATTGAGGGATTGAACTGGATGATTTCTAGGTCTCTCAGATATAAGATTTTTTGACTCTATGATCTTGGCTTTTTCTGGCATTTCAGAAACAAGAACCAAATTTCATTTTGCTGAATCAGGGCCCAGTTCTGACCAATTCCTTTAATGATGGCAGCTGTTCAGTTCCTCAGACAGACCCTTTGTTTGCATGTTTCCTCACCCTGACTTTACCAATCAGATATTTCCAAGGCAAAGAGTGAGGAATGGAGTAAGGTTAAGAAGGCCAGTACATGTGCTTTGGGGATATTGTTACCTCTTCCAAACAGCGGGCCTCTTCTTGTTGATTTTCTTTCACAAACTCTTCCAGAGGATACTTTAGCCGGGGAAATGGAGCAATGGGCCAGTCAAAGGAAGGGATGTCTAGCTTGTGAATGGCTTTGGAGTGAGTGGTAGCTAGGCAACCTAAATCCAAAAAAAAACCCCAAACCCAAGAATTAGAATTTTACTGTGTGGGGAATGAGAGGAAAAGCATTTGAAAAAGAGATCAAAGGTTCTTGCCCAACTCTTTTACTACCCCAAGAATCATCAACTGCCTGGAGAAGGCTTATAGCAACACCCCTCTTTAGGATAACTTCTGTTTCTTTCCCAGTGTCCTGTGTGCAGATTAATTTTCTCAGAACATTAAATTCTGGAATTTTTTTTGCCAAACCAGGAAATACCAACTTGGAAACAAGTAATGGTGGTATTCTTACCCATTGTTCTCCCATGAAATGCACCCATGAAAGAGAGGATACTGTAGTCCGGACAACCTGGATACTAGAAACATGAAATAGTCAGTCAGTATACTCTCATGGGGGCCAGGATACATTATTCTCTGGAGTTCATCAAATATCAGTCTCTTAGAACTTAAGAAACATAGCAATAGCCTTCCTACCTTTATCTCTGCACCACCAACTGCAGATTAATCTGGCTTTCCAAGTCAGTTGGATGGATAAATAAGATAAATCATTCATACAAAAATTCAGTAGGCTGTTTTATGCCTAGACTCCAAAAACACCAAGTGACAGTCACATTGAGGAATATGCTACTATGTAGGGAACCTGGGGTGGGTGGTTCATAACTGCAGTTAAGATGACTATCCCTCTAGGACAATTCAAAGTGAAAGACAAGCCAAAAAAAAAACTGGAGGGAGATATCAAAATCCTTTAGAAGAGCTGATCTTGATAGGAGAGTCAGACCCTTCAGCAACTGGGTTTCAGACACTTCTTGGTGCTCTCCCTAGGAAAGGCATCAATTGCTCTTCAAGAAGCAGGATGGATCCAGAGATAGCATGTCTCATTTCTAGGCGAAATGCAGCAGCTATGTGTGATGCTTCCAAGTCCCATACCACAGTTTAAAAAGGTCTGGGATACAGACACTATTCTAGCTATTTCAAGCTGCAGATATTACTTGGGACTTGGGATGGAAACCTGGGACCCTGAGGGTCTGCTTTGTTTTTAAGAGCACAGACTGAACTATAATCAGAGCAAAAGGCACTTTCCTGAGCCAACTATTCTTAGTTCTGCCTCTCCATATTAGTGAAGGAATTTTCAGGCCTGTCATTAATGTCAAGAGGTGATCAGCTTCTGACTATGTTCTTAGAACAATTATAAATTCCTGAAGCTTCCCAGAGAAATCTCCATGTAGATGTCCAAAGGCAAGAGGCCAAGAATCTTTGGCTAGTGTAAATGGATTATGTGTAGGGAGATGGAAAAGGACCAGACTTGGAAAGTCATTATCTTTATGTTCAGACTTGAGAGTACATGGATGTATATGGACTGGGGTCAGACTACCATTGAGTGCCAATAATACTTTCAAGATTAGAGTTGAAAGGATAAGTGCAACTCCATTTACCTGGTTAATCATACATGTGTCTAGCTCTTCCTTTGTGGCAGCAGTGTGGCCCCTCTCCTTGTTCTGAAACAAAGCAAAAACAACCCCACCCCCAAACAAAAAGATTTTATTCATCAGGAAAGAACAAAAGGACACCATGGGACTGGCCCAATATTGTTTGCTAAGTGTTTTCAGTGCACTTCAATGTTTGAGGCTGGAAATTAAAGTCCTGTGCTATAAGGGGCATTTATGGAGGTAATGAAGTGAGGTAGTGGATTGGATAGAGTGCTGGGTTTGGTGTGAGGAAAACCTGTGATCAAATTTGGCTTTAGACACATGCTAGTTGTATGACCCTCAGCAAGTCATTTACCATTTTTCCCTTCAATTTCCTTATCTGCAAAATGAGAATAATAATAACATCTACACTTCCCAAAGTTGTTGTAAGGATAAAATGGGATTTTATAAAGTGCTTAGCACAGTGCCTAGCATGTATTAGGTCCTATATAAATGTTAGTTATTATTATTCTTGTTGTTATCATCATTTTTATGACCCTTCAGAGACAGGTGGAGAGAGAAAAACTATGGTCCTTTATTTATCATCATTTTTTCTCAGTTGTAGCATAAAAGGAAAATTCCAACCAGCTTGAGTAATCAAGAAGGGATAGAAAGGAGATGAAAGAAGATAAAAAAACACTATGGTCCCAGGAGAAATGGGTCAGAACAATCTGGGTCAGAATCTCACATTCTGGAAAATGTTAGAAGACAATTTCCTGGCCTATTCATTTATCTCCTCTTTGGAAAAGTCTTAACACTTCAAGTTTCTCAGGCTAATACAGGTTGTTTAGTTGGCAATAAAGTTCCTTATCTTTTATGTGAGGTTAATGTGGAGACTCCTTAAAATCGTATTAGTTAATATGTAAGCTAGCCAACTAAAAGACAATGATTTTGTCCTCTAAGTCATAGTTTAGTGGGTTTTATTGTCTTAGAATTCAAAGCTACCTTTGCCACACATTCTCCAGGTAGCCCCAAACCACCTCAGCAGTCTTATTGTTTTCCATATTTATGTCTCAATCCCTTCTTTTGCAAAATGAGGGAGGCTGGATTAGATGACCTTTAAGATTCCTTTTAGCTCGAGTTCTAGGATCCAGTGGTCCTAATCTGTTTGCTCTCTTTTCTTTTTATTCATGAAATGGCTCATTCAGACCTCTTTTTGCTTTTTTTTTTGAGGGGGACTAGCATTTTACTCATGAATTCAAATATCGAGGCTTTAAAATTATCCTTAGGAAACCTCCCACAGTTAATCCTTCTGAAGTTTTTCTTTCCTCTGTTTTAGCTTATTTCTGGTTCAATTTTAGCCATTACTTTGGAAATATATCATCTATATCTATATCTATATATCTATCTATATATCTTGTTTTCTATTTTTGTTCCTCAGATCATAGTGTAAATTGAATTTTAGAGCTAGAAAGGGAACTTAATCCAACTCTCTCATTTTAAAGATGAGGAAACATATGAGACATTTGTGAGAGTGAGAGAGACTTACCCTGTACCACATGAATATGGTTTTGAAGGCATTTTCATTAGAGCAGGATCCACAGGACATTGTGACAATCTGGGAGAGGCCTTTTGGTGCCACCTAAAAAAGGGCAGACAGACCAAGCTGTGAGACACAGTTATGAATACTAAGTCTATCAAGCTTTATTCTTTGTTTTCTGGGGTTAACTATCCAAGGTTACTAGCAATCTTAAATTCGATGATCTTTTTTAGTCCTTATCCTTTTGGATCTTTCTGTAACTTTCTCTAATAGTTGACCCTTTTCTCCTCCTGGATACTCTCTTCCCTTGGCTTTTATGATACTACTCTCTTGTGCTTCTACTCTTACCTATCTGGTTGTTCTTTCTTAGTTCCTTTGCTGGATCTGTGTCTTTGTAGCAAGCTCTTTTCTAAGAATTCTTTTCTTAGACCTTCTTTTGTCTTTTGACCCTCTCAATTTTGGTGATCTAATCAGGTCTAAACCGTTCAATTACTGCCTTTCTGTAGATAACTCCATCTCTAAGTCCTGAGCTCTAGTCTCACTGTAACAAAAATGCCTGTTGGACAGCTCCACTTAAGCATTCTCCCTTAAGCATCTCAAACATCTGTTTTGGACATCCAAAATAGAATTCTTTGTCTTTCTCCCTAAACCTAACCTTTCTTCCAACTCCCTGTTTCTGTCAAGTGCACCACCATTTTTCCAGTCATTCAAGTTTATAACCCTGGAGTTATCCTTAATTATTCATCCCTCCCCCCAAATGTCTACTCAGTTGCTAAGATTTATCAGTCCTATGTCTCCCACATCTCTCATATATATCATCTTTTCTCCACTCAGAGAGGTAAAATTCTGATTCAGACCCCTCATCACATCTTGCTAGGTCAATTTCAGTGGCCTCCTAATTTATTACTCTTTTCAATTCCATACTCCACATAGCTGCCAAATTTGTATTCCTAAAACACACATTAATTTCACTCTTCAGCTCTAGAAGGTTCAGTGGTTCTGTATTGCCTCTCGGACAAAATAAAAAATTCCTTGGGCTGGCATCAAAATCTAGGTGCAGTTAATCTTTTCCAAATTATTTCCCAATGTCACTATTTGTACTGAGGGCACCATCCTTCCAGTTACCCAGATTTACAACTTTGGAGTCATCCTAGAATCTCCTCATTCCTTCATCCCTAAACCCAATCAAGTGCAAAAGCAATTATATCTCTCAACATGCCAGATGAGTCAATCTCTTCAATTCAATTATGTAGCTACCACATTAGTTTAGGTCCTTATCACCTTTATTGGAATCTCAGCTTCTAGTCGTCCTACACAGCAGGCAAAATAATGTTCCTAAGATATAGGTTTGATCATGTGATTTCCCTGTTCACAAATCTTTAGTGGCTTTCTATTGCTTTTAAAACAAACATAAATTCATTGGCCTGACATTTAAAGCTTCGTATGCTTTATAATACAGTCAAACTGGATAGCTAGCTATTTCCATCTCCCGTCTGCATACACTTTTACAAGCTGTCCTCTAGGTCTGAAATGGATTCAGTCTTTAGCTTGAAATCCTTATTTTCTTTCAAGCTGCAGCTTAAGAGTCACTTCCTCTGTGAAACCTTTCCCAGTTCCTATAGGTGTTAGATAATCTTTTACTTCTTTATTTATGTACATGTTATATAGCCCCATGGAATTTAAGCTCCTTAAAATTAGTCACTCTCATTTTTGTTTTTGTAGTTCCAGAGTGTGTATGAAAGTACTAGTTAGTGTTAATGAATTGTTTACTAAATTGAATTGCAAAAAAAAAAATTCTTACCTTCCCTCTTAGAATCAATACTGTGAATTGGTTCCAAGGCAGAAAAGCAGTCAGGACTTCATAATGGAGGTTAAGTGTCTTGCCCAGAATCATACTCTTAGGAAGTGTCTGAGATCAAATTTGAACCCAGGACCTCCTGTCACTAGGCCTGGCTTTCAATCCACTGAGCCACTTACCTATCCCCACAAATATATTCTTGACCCTTTCTTTTCTGATAGAGCAGTGCTGGTAACTGAGCATTAATATTTGTAGAAAAGTGGTTGTTAGGCCCAACTCTTATAACCATTGAGTGTTGACATAGTCAGAGAGAGATAGAGGTAAGGCAACGGACTTGTGAGAATGGGAAAGCAGTCAGCCTCTCTTGTATTCCAAGGCTGCCTGTAGATGGGATGTGAAAACAGGGAGACCCAGAATTTTAGGTGATTATTTCCCAACTGGCCTTTCTTCTGTTTTTTTTTTTGTTGTTTTTTGTTTTTTGGAGCTAAATGTCTTTATAGAGAAAGAACAAGACAGTCAGGTAAGAAATCTTAAAGGAAAGAATACTGAAGTCTGTTTTCCGGGTTAGATTTTACCTGTGTGTCTATATTCCCTTGTGTGGTGTGTCACTAGAAAAGTATTATGCTCTTAGTTATGCTATAACTTGCCTGAGTTTCTGTTAGGCAACAGAGTTTATCAAAAGGCTGCCAGAAGATCAGCAATAGTTGTATCCTTCCCAACACTTTTTGAATCTTTTTTTCTATTTTCTTGGGTGTGCCTGTGTAAAGAGATCTCTGGACTTTGACAAGCTCGAGATGTGGAATACTGACTTTCAAATGTCAGAAAGAAGGGGCAGTAGGTGTTTTAAGTTAGTATCTTACTGCTGGCAACTGTCTCTTGTGTCACATAAAATTGGCCCAAAGGCCATCGTTAGTTGTAGGCTGTTAACCTTGAACTCAATGTATGACTTCCCTCACCTACAAGGGATTTCTTTATACACCAGGAGAGTAGCTGGAATCTAAAAGAGGTCAAGAATGATATTTTTACTTGACAAAGCGTTCATGTTCAACTTACCGAAAGCAAGGACTCTTTTAGCTTTTCAGGAAAATTATCTGGAGGAAATACTCCAAGGGCAGGTCTGTTGATAAATGTGCCCTGAAAAACAGAAACAATAACTTCTTCAAATTTGACTCTTGATAATAAGGAAAACAAGGTTCCAACGCACTATGACTTGTCCAAAGTCACATAGTGAGTGAGAAAGCCAGGACTCAGATTCATTTCCTTTGATTCCAAATTTAGGTCTCTTTTTGATACTATGTTGCCTGAATTTTGAGGGAGAGAAAAAAAGCAAAGGTCATAATTTAGGATCTAAACAGATTGGGGGGTCTGAGGTCAGGCAGGCTGGGAGGAGAGAGAGAGTTCTGAAAAAGGAGACCCAGGGAAAATCTGAAGATCATCTCTTCACCTACTTCATAATTTTGCCTTGGACCAATCCTGACTTCAGGAAGTAATCAACAAATGTTTAGAAACTGAACAAGTGATTTGGAACAAGTGACTTCCCACTGTTTTAACATCAGCTCCAAAGCTATTTGAAGCCATTTGCCAACACAGCCCATTGAAGACACCTGCTTTCACAGTGTATTAAGATACATGGGAGTGCCTTTCTTTTCCTGGCCAAATTATATAAGGAATGCCAAACATGCAAACCCACTGTGATTCTAGCTGCTGTCAGCTGTCCTGCTAGTCAATGGCAATGGGAATATTTCTGATGTACATAATTGAAAAGGCAAGAGGCAAACTTCCTTGAGTGGGTCATACAGGGAATCTTTCCTGTTCCCTATACTATAAAACTATATAAATATGAGTTATTACATACCTGTCTCCTGGCCCCATTATCTGTGCTAATGTGATGATGGGTGCTAGTGAATTAATGTTACCTCTCCTGGATAAACAAAGGTCAGGGATTCCCTGGAAATATGATGTCTAAGCCTAAAGCAGAGTTTTTAACAGCACCTTGGCAGATTTGGGGGAAGATATTTTGGACCCAGTAGCTCTTGCTGCCCCTCAAATTATAGTACACAGGCAGCCACCTGCTTTGCTGATACAGCATCATTTCCTGAAAGGAGAAAGTTCCTTCCCCCAATTCTAACACCCATAATTTTTCCCAAGTATGGGCAAAAACATTCCATCTTCATGGGTACAGATAGAAGTTATCATTCAGAGTTGTTCAGTATCACAACACAAACACATTGGGAACTTTAGAACTGTTGAAATTCAATTCAAGAGCAGGATGAAAAATATAATTTATTCTTTTCCATAAATCCCTCAGAATTGTCCCGGGTCATTGCATTGCTGCTTGTACAGAGGTCCATTACATTCTATTTTACCACAGTGTATTGGTCTCTGTGTACAATGTTCTTCTGGCTCTGCTCTTTTCACTCTGCATCAATTCCTGGAGGTCTTTCCAGTTCACATGGAATTCCTCCAGTTTATTATTCCTTTGAGCACAATAGTATTCCATCACCAGCATATACCACAGTTTGTTCAGCCATTCCCCAATTGAAGGGCATACCCTCATTTTCCAGTTTTTTGCCACCAGAAAAAGTGCAGCTATAAATATTTTCATATAATTACAGGAGTGGAAACAGAAGAAAAACAACTGCTTGAACACATGGGTTGAGGCAGACATGATTGGGGATGTAGACTCGAAACTACCACACCAATGCAATTATCAACAATTTGGAAATAGGTCTTGATCAATGACACATGTTAAAACCAGTGGAAATACACATCAGCCAGGGATGAGAGAGGGGGAAGTCAGGGGGTGAAGGGGAAAGTAAGAGCATGAATTATGTAACCATGTTAACTTTTCAAAAAAATAAATATTAATAAATGTTAAAAAATACATATAGTTTAAAATTTTAATTTTAGGTATATGTTTTTTGTTAGGAAGGATGTCCTTCCTTAAGCATAAATTCTGCCATTAGATCAGTCTCCTGGGCACAATTTACTTTTGGATGCCTATTTACTGAATGTTCATATCATCCATAAGCACTAAATGGAATCAAAATATTTCAAAGCCGGGCTGCCACAATATGTGTTTATGAACACATATTTTTTTCTATTCTGATGCAAAGGTCCTTAGCATTACCTTCCCTCCTTCATTCTCCTAGTTCTGAGCCTGCTGTAAGCTTAGAGAATGAGGATGAGAGATAATGATGCAGTGAGGCAGGAAATTATTGCTTATATTATCTGTTACTTTGTGTTCTATGGACGAGCTTCCCATACTCTGGTACTCTTGAGCACTTTAGCTCCTTCTTGTCAGAGAAACCCATTTCCAATATATGGTGTTATCACTCACGCAATGGTCCTGAGGCCAGCTCTACACAGCTTCATGCTTCACTGGATCCCCGTCCTTTCCATTTTGAACATGGGTTCTTGGGGTTTGAGTTCCCTGGCTATTCCTCTTGCAGTGGGAGATTTATCTTGGAAGGTCTTCAGCTACCCCCCTCCCCTTTTTTTCTTCCTGGGGTCTTTTGGGTTCCCATTAGTCTCCTTAGCACTAGGATCTTTTATAGTATTCTCTTTTGGCTCATCTTTTAGTTGGAGCTGCTGCTTGAGCACAGAACATACTGCTAACTTTATATTTCCTCATTTAGGGGCAATTGGGGACTTCATTAAAAAAAATTCTTGTTACCCAAGGGCTACAAGCTTCCTTTGTTAGACTTAGAAGCAAAATGAAATGACCTGAACAAGGATTCACGATAGAACTAAGAGAAGGGCATTTTCCATAATGAACATAAACTTGGTATTCTTTGGTTCCGATGACATGTAAATTAGCTATCATCAAAGCATTCTTTTTCAGAATGCCATTAATCACTGGCATGGAATAAAAAAAAACCATTTGCATGTGATAATATGGTATTCCTTTGTCCCTTATCTTGTTCTTTTGGCTCCTTTCCATCTGCCTACAAACAATCCTTAAAAGGAAATCATTTGCCCACTATAGAGGCAGCATGATATAGCAAAAAAAGCATTGGCTCTGAAGTCAGAGAACCTGGGTTCTCAATAATCTTGAAATAGCATTTCTCTTGTATGGTAGAGTGCTAAGTAATCAAAGCGCGTGACCCTAAAAAATGGAGTTTGTCTAGCCCAATGCATTATTACAGTTGGGTTCATAGTTAAATTTGTTCCTTACTACAGGGAGGAATTATACAGAAGGGGAGTGGCTGATAATATAGATGCAAAATGCACAGCCAGCTCACAACTTGGACTCTGTTTTCTTACTTAAAAGACATGAACATATCTTCCTTTGAGTACATGGAAGGCAACAAGAAATAGAGGACTTTTAGGTTACCTAGCAGAGCCTGAAAGGAATAATAGGTTCCTGGGATTCTTCTGATACTCTTAAAGTATACAGAATGAGTCATTCACTAACACAGAAGGCCAAATGAACAAAGCTAGACCCAGTGTCTACTCTCAGTATCTGCCATGGTCTTCCTGTTTACAGTTTGTACCCTTAGGGGATGCCTGAACAGTCCATATAGGATTATAACATTATAGAATCATAGATCTTGAGTTAGAAGGGATTTTAGAGATCATCTAGTTCAGTCTTCTGATTTAGAGAAATCCAGTAAGGTCAAGTGAGTTGTTCAAGGCCATCTCAATGGTATAGCTGAGATCTGAACTCAGATTGGCTGATTCCAATATTACCACATGATGTTTCCTCTCTTACTACTCAAGCTTTCAAGAGTTTGTTTATTGTTGTTTTTACTGGTACAAGGTTTTGCTATAACTATTTTTGTATATAAGAAATCTTTCCCTATGTCTTTGACTTCCTTATTGTGAAAGGATTTTTTTATTCCCTTTGTCTATTTTGAGTTAATCAATCAAGAACTAAAAGTAACCCTTCTTAATACTTAGTAAGTCACTAAGTAAGAGAGTTCACAAGTCACTTAATAGAAAAAAAAAGTTCATTCCCCCAAAGGCCACATGCACTGAGTTGCAAACGCCCCTTCCTTCCCCACCCCAGTGCTAGGCAAATTGAGAGACTGGGATTGGTTCCCACAAAGTGGGAGAGATACAGAAAGTGACATGGAAAAAAGGGCTATAAAAGGTGAGAGGAGAAGAATGCATTCCTTCCTTGGCTCTTCAGGGAAGACTCTTTTGGTTGGTATTTCGGTGGGACACTCTCTTCAGTGTGAGATCTGGTGAAGACTCTTGGCAGTCTTGGCTTCATGTGCACTGAAGGTTCTTGGCAGTTTTTCAGCTCTCTTGGCTCTTCAGATTTGGCTTCCTGATTCGGACCTTGGATTCTGGTGAGATTCATTTGCACCAATGCACATTTGCACTGGAGGCACTAGGATTAGGACTTAGGGTATTTGTAGCTAGGCAATTTTTTCTAGCTCTTTCCTGTATTTCCCACTTTAATATCTCTACCTTGCTGTAAATAAAAGGACAGTCATTTTGACTTAAGAAGTTAATTATTTTTTATAAATGGAGACCACAACAATAATTTTTTAAAATTCTTATATTTGTCAAACCCATTTTAATTATTACATTGTGGAATATGTTGAGCAATAGTATTGTTGATTCAAAGAATATATTATTTTGTGATATTTCTAGTATATGTTTAGATCATTGGCTTTAGTTTGCTTATTTGTAAAATGAAGAGAGCTCCTTATTATAATATGTAATAGTTAAAAGGAGTCTATAATCCAGAGGTCATGGCCTCTATCTAGCAAGAGCCTTAAATCCTAGGAGGTAACAGTGAATGAAAGGTATCTCCTCAGTCACCACACAAACCTTTTTCTAGTCTTTGAAAAATGACAAGACTTTTGGGGTTTCCTGGCTTGAAGGGGTTTCTATAAATTAGTTCTTCTACAGGAGAAGTACTATTTCATCAACTAGATTACCTATAACTAGTTAATCTCCACAATACCACCCAGGAATGGATATCTTGATAAAGTATAATGAGCATTGGATTTGGAAAAGGAAGACCTTGGTATAATCCTAGCTCTTGGGGAAGCTAGGTGGCTTAGTGAATACAGAATTAGGCCTGGAGTTAGGAGGACCTGAGTTCAAATTTGACCTCAGACATTTCCTAGCTATGTGACCCTACACAAGTCACTTTACTCCATTCACCTAGTTCTTACCCTTCTTCTGCCTTAGAATCAATATTTCTCAGATAGAAGGTAAGGATTTAAAAAAATTCAAATTCTCTTCCCTCCTCTCTACATGACTTTGGGGAACATTTAGCCTCTTAGCCTCAGTTAACTCATCTGTGAAAATGAAGGAATTTTCCAAGTGATCACTCTACTCTAGGTCCTCTGAGATCCAGAAAGATAGAAAAAAATATCCTCTAAACCATATATAAAGATATATTTCTCCCCACTAAAGAGTCACACCGTGGGAATATGCAACACTCCTCCAATGGGAAAGATCTCCTAGCCCAGTGATGGGCAAATTATGGCCAGTGGGCCAGATGTGGCCCCCTGAAATGTTCTACTGGCCACATTATTCCTAGTCTGACGAATACAATGAGTAGGATATGATACAATGAAACTTTGAAAGAGTTGCCTTAGAAACAGACTGAAGGATAAGCATTTCCTTTCCTTTGGCCCCCTCTTTAAAAAGTTTGCCCATCACTGGCCTAGACAGAATCACTAATATTTCTGCAGGTGTGTCTCAATCCATAGAGCATCAAAACTAAGCTAGCTGAGCCAGTGAAATCGCCCCAGTTGGGTGGTTGAACAATGGGAAGAAATTCTATCTCTTATTAAAGATCTCTTTGGGTGATTTTTAGTTTACTCAGTAAACCACATTAGCTTAGCTGTCCCTTTTACTCAGTTTTGTTACACTCACTTTTTCTAGGCCTAAAAGGTTGTATTTAACTAGCAAAAGTTAACTCTCCTATCTCCACAGTCCATTTTAATGAAAAACCCATTAGCAGGGAAGGCACTCCCTGAGGAGTACACAGACTGAGCTCTTTCTTTTGCCAAGATTAGAGGCTAGGTTTAATTTCCTGAGGCACCTTCTTTGTAAAAAGTCTTTTCTTCATCATTCTTAATAACTTATTTCATTGGTATGTGCTTAGCTGGGTTTATATGTCCATTACCAGATCATATTCTCCTGTGTCTCACCAGCACCTAACCTCATGATCTGCATACAATGTGTACATTTTTATTGTATTGAATTGTATTGTATAACTAAATGAGAGATAATGTGGTGAAATGACTAGATAGTTGGATTTAAAATCAGCAAATCCCACCTAGGATACATGTTGCTTTGTGACCCTGGACAAGTTATTTAACCCTAAAAATCCTCAAACTCAAATAGAAATGGCTGCATGCTGATTTAGAAAACCACAAATTAACATTATCTATGTTGTATTGTATTAGTGTTAAACATTTCTTAATTTCATCTTAATCTGGCTCTAGTTGCAATAGGAAATTTTGTATTGGGAGTTTTGCTAGGCCAGCTGTGAGTTTCATACCTCTTCCCTGGGCAACTCCCTAAGACTCTAAAGTTGCAGAACCATTTCTGAACTACTTTGGTAAAAGGGTTTTCTCACTGGGAGTTCCCTATAGACTAACAACCTCTTCCAATCACCCTTTCTAAGCTCCCCCCGCCCCAAAAAAAGACAGAGAACCAAAGCAAATAAGCTAATCCTATTTAGTTCCTATCTTAGAGGAAAGTGGGAAATTTATGATGTCTGAAATAGACTAAATTTATAGTTAACTTTGGAGATGACTGTTGGCATTCTGATTACAAAACTAATAAGTGTTAGAATTTCAGCTCTGGGCTTACTAACTTCAAGTCAAGGTCTCTATGAAGCAGCTGGTTGATATTACCATTATTATTGTTATTATCAAATTCTTGTACCTAATTAGAGTTGTTGTGAAGAAAGTACTCTCTATAAATATTCTCACTCCCTATAAATATTCTCACAACTTTTTATAAATATTCTTATAATATTCTCACAACAATTCTCACAACGGATCTCAGATCGATCTACTGAGTAGAGAAGGACAAGGTGAATACCCTAACAGAGCATTCAGAATGCCTCAGATTGGGAAATCAGACCTGTTTCCCTCAGAAAGCCTGCAGTCAAGCCCTGCTCAGTATAGTGCCATCCCTACAGGCAGTTGACATCACGAAGTATATTGAAAATGTTTGTTGACACATTCATTTGGCACCAACTGCTATAGCATCTGGGATCTGTACAAAGTTTAGAAACAAAAATTGCTCTTCAAAAGTAAATAAACTCATTGCAGCACTGCCCAAAATAGGCCTCATTAGCAACCTTCTTGAAGACTTTGGTTCCTTCTTAAAGGAACAAAACAGAGCTGAGCTTGTTAAGCTGCAACTGGCAAGAAAACAGTCTAAAAACCACCCACCCAGCTGCCAAAAGAATTCCAACTCGAGCATTCCTAATTCATAAAGAAGAGGACTAGGAAATAGATCCATGTGCAATCTGATTCATTCACATTTAAAACCTTGCTTGCTCAGAAGAAGCTTTTGAGCAGAAAAATTCTCCCATCCCATCACACAGTAAACCCAACAGAGTTCCAGCCTGCTCTCCTGATCCCTCTACCTAGTCATGCCTAATCCAGAAAAATACAATCTTTTTTTTTTTCCCCTATAAGCCAAGTGACTTACCACATTTTGGGGCTGCTGGACAAGCTTTACCAAAGCAGGGTGGCTGTAACCTAAGAGGGAGAAGAGGATGTTATTAGAATCCAGAAGTCTATCATGAACTTTCCTAACCTGCTTCTTTTGGACCACACACTACCTTAGTTTGACTTCTGGACCTCTGAAAGAATACTGTGAGTCTTTTCATAAAAACAAACATGGTATCATAGAATCATAGAGCTAGAGTTGGAATGGATCTCTGAGGCCATCTAATTAACCACCTACTCCCCATTTTATAGTTGAGGAAATTGAGGCAAACAGAAGTTAAGTGACTTTCCCAGTATCGCACAGCTAATAAATGTCTGGGGCTGGATTTGAGTTCAGGTTTTCTTGACTCTAGGTTCAGTGCTCTATTTCTATTGTGCCATCTAGTTGCCTCACGGAAAGAGGCTGATAGAGGTTAAGTGATTTTTCTAGTATCATGTAGCTAGTTAAGGGACTGAGAAAGGATTTTAACTTCAAGTTTTCTGACTTTAAGTCCTGCACTTTATCCACCATTCTTTACCACCTACCTGCTCATCCTGACTACGATTATAATCATTTTGCAGATTAGAAAATTAGCAAATTGCCCAAAAGTATCTTGCTAGTGAGTGGAAGAGCCAAGACTGGGACCCAGATCTTTTCAAATCCAAATCCAGTACTCTTTCAGGCACTGTTATTCCACTAAAATTCTTCTTTAATGATCACTGTGGTGAAGAAGTGACTCTGAGGTTCTCAGAGTCTGTGCCACTGGAGTGCCAGCTCCAGCAAGTCGTAACAGCCTGGATATGTTTAGAGTATGAGCCAGCTTGTATAGTGGAAGTCTTAAGACCAGCTAACTTAAATTCACAGGGGCCCAATATTAGAAGTCAAGTTACCAATGCAGGCCATAGCAACTCATGAAACCATTGACTAAAGTACAAAAGGGTTCACCTGATATATTATTGATAGAGGAAGTAACTAGCACCAATGAAATTAAGAATCTTTTAAAGCAATTATTCTATACTTATGACCCCATTTGTCGTGTGGACCAAGATGGAGCATAAAAGCTAAGAAATAATTACTGAATCCAAAGTACATGATTATTAAGAAGTACTGAAGCAAGTAGGTAGATATTGGTAGCTCCAAACCTGGAGCTGGGAGGTGCTGGGTTCAAATGTGGCCTCAAGACATTATGAGCCTGGATAAGTCACTTAACCCTAATTGCCCAACCCTTGCTGCTTTTCTTCCTTCAAATAGATACTTCTAAGAGAGAAGATAAGGGTTTTTAAAAAACTGCTACATACTTGTTTAGTAATTAGGAATCTGATTTAATTCCATTTGCATTTACTGAGCTTGCCTACTATGTGGCAGCTAGGTGATACAGAGGATAGGACACTGGAATATAGGTTGGAAAAACCTAGGCTTGAATTTTACTTCAGATAGTATGTGGCTCTCGGTAAGCCAATTCACTTCTCTATGCCTCTGTTTCCTTATTTGTAAAAAATGAAGGGAATAGCACCTACCTTGGAGGGGCTTTTTCGGGTGGAGGGAGACTCAAATGAGATAACAGGAAAATCTATCTGCAAACCTTAGTAGCTAAAAAATTACATTAAGATTTTTGGTTGCTTTTGTTTTTGTTGATCATTTTCAGTTGTATCTGACTGAAAATGCATTGGAGTATCCGTGACCCCATTTGGAGATTTCTTGGCAGAGATACTGGAGTGGTTTGCCATTTCCTTCTCCTGCTCATTTGACAGATGAGGAAACCAAGGCAAACAGAGTAACTTGTCCAAGGTCAGACAACTAGAAAGTGCCTGAGGCTGGGGGAGAAGGGTCTTATTGACTTCAGGCCTGGCACTCTATCCACTGAGCCACCTATCAGCCCTGTTTGGGTAGTGCCTATTATTATTAGGAAAAATATGGGAATTATTAGAAAAAAAACCTGGGAAAAATCCAGATAGCTACATAAAATAAATGTAACCACATTATAAGAACATCCCCTTTTCCATGAGCAGTCTCACCTTCCCAAAATAAAATTAATAGTTATTTGCTGAGAACTGGCTATGTGCCCAGTTCTGTGACATGCAGAACATAAGTTTCATAGAAAGATTTTTTTGAATTAATGAGAAAGTAAAGAGAACCAGAAAAAAATTACAACTACCACAATATAAATGGAAGCAATGAATAGGGCAGAAACGGAATGATATGTAATTGCGAAGACAAAACTTGAGGATGGAGAAGAATTTTTGATCAGTCAATAAACATTTATGAAGTGTCTACTATGTGCCAGACTCTGTGCTAAATGCTGGAGATATAAAAAAGGCAAAAGCTAGGCTCTGCCTTTGAGGAGCTTATGGTTTAATGGGGGATATAATAAATAAAAGTTCATTCCTGGCCCCCACCCCTTTTTTTTTTGTTGTTGCAGAGATGGGAGATTAAAGGTGTAGAATGGCTGATGTTTGGGTTGGTTTAGCCCAGTGATGATGAACTTTTTTGATACAGAGTGCCTGTCTCTGTTCCTACCCTACCCCCCCAGACTGGGTGCTATGCCCAACCCTCCTGAGACCTTGTGCCATGCCCTTCCCACCCAGAGAGTGCTAAGCATGCCCTGCCCCACCCCCTTACCCCACACAGGGGAGGGAGGAAGCACTTCCAATGGGCTGCTGAGCAGAGGGGCAGGTGAAGTGAGGAGTGACCTCAGTGAGTGTAGAGAGGGGGGAGGAGAGTGGCCTGAGCACTCTGCTCCCCTCCAGCTCTGCCACCTGTGAGTTGCCCACCTTACCCCCTTGTGCACTACCATTGGCTGCTGGGCATAGGGGTGGGGGGATGTGAAAAATGTCATCAGGCATGGTGGAGAGGGGGAGGGGAGCCTCTGCCTTTCTAGTAATGAACTCTGGGGGGGGGGAGGACGGCTGTGTGCCCATAGAGAGTGCTCTGCATGCCACCTGTGCCATAGGTTTACCATCACTAGTTTAGCCCAACTGCTTTGCCTTTCTCTTTTAAAAAGTTTTTGATCTAAAAAAAAAGTTTTTGATCTGAGGAGCTATTATATGGGCAAGAATAGCAACATGAAAACAAAAGATGTGACTAAAAATAAGATTAACAAAACAATGTAAACTCTATGAAGGTAGGGGCCATTTTTCATTTTGGTGACTGAATATTCAGTGTCTAGTACAGTGCCTTAGTAAGTAAAGATACTTAGTAAAAACTTGTGATTTATTTATTTGATTTATAAATTGATTTATAGGGGATGGATGCAAAAATCCCTAGCCGCATGAAGCTGACTGGAGAAACGGTAAAAACAGAGAATTGTTAAACAATTCTTTCACATGCAAATCTTGACCATTCAAGAAAGCAGTAGAAGAGATGTCAGAGAATGGTACATGATTAATTGCCAGGTGAACTAGAGAGGAGCTCCATGCTGAATATGTTTAATCCTGCCATCCTAAATTTACTATCAGAATCAGACTTCTTTTAAAACTGTATCTGGGCTGACCAACACCATAATTATTTCAGACCCACCCTAGCAGGATACCACTTATCTTTTTGGCTTTTTACACTGACTAAAAATAATCTCTTTGATTTGATTTTCACTCCACTGTGTATTTCCCCATCCAATTAAGCTCCTTTAATTTCATCTGCATGCCCTGTCCTTTAGTATCATCAACAAGAAATATTTATATATGTCAAGAAGAAACCTCTGCTTGCTGGAAAGTACAGTAAAGGGGAGAGAAAAAATCCATTCCCCTCAGATGCCTCCTGACTATATGATCTTAGGTAAGTCACTTAACTTCATTAGGCTTCAGTTTTCTCATTTGCAAAGTGAAGGAGTCGGGTCAGACTGGTCTCTAAGGTCCCTTCCTGCTCTAGACCTATGATCCTATGATTTCTCCCAGCCTCTCATTTTATAAGAGGAATGTGAGATCAAAGAAGTTAGGAGACTTGTCAAATATCACAAAGCAAATTAGTAACATTTATTGCTACCATTCATTTTACATTTATTGGACTTGTATTATATCTTACTTTTAATGTATGTATATAAGTTCATAGATTTAGAGCATGGAAAATTCTTATAGATTATTTTACTCAGCCTCCTTATTTAAAAGATGAGGAAAATGAGGTTCCGAAACAAGAAATGACTTGCCAAGGGTTACAGAAGCAGCAAGTAGCAGAGCTGAGATTTGCATTTACAACTTGATTCCAAATAAGTCTTCTATAAATTCACAGACTTCTTATGTCTCTTATGTTTCCTCAATTAGACCAGAAGTTCTGTAAGAACAGAAACCATGCTTTAACCCGTTCTATAACCACCACACTACCTAGCATAGTTTTGGGTACATCTGTATGAACTAACCAAATATTTGTTGATGTAAAGGAGGAGGAGGAAATTGGGGTTCTGAAATTAAGTAACTCATGCAGTGTCACAAAACTCAATTAACAGCAAAACTTCAACCAAAATCCAAATCTTCTTGTTTCTAATCCAGTACTTGGGCCATTTTAAAATAGATTATTTTTGGCATTTTTTTTAAGTTTAACAATAATCCAACAGGAAGGTGGCAGTACAGTGTAATGTAGATTGGATTTAAGATTCTATAGGGTAGAAAGTTTCTTCATTTTTGTCTTTATATCCCTATCACTTAGCCTATTGCCTGACACGTGGCAGGAACTTAATAAATGCTTGTTTAAGACTCTGTCTCAGCTATATAATAGCATAGAAACAGCAACATCATTGGATTTGGGGGTTAAGGATCTGGATTAAGTGTTTGCTCTGCATCTCTCTAACATTATATAGATTATTTCACCCCAAAAGCCTCAGTTTCCTTTCCTACTAAGGTTTCCTCTAGCATTAAAACTTATGAACTCTAATTCTGTGGAACATCATAGTTACTGTGTTAGGGCTCAGAAATTCTCAGCTGGGACTTCTAGTCCTCTTTTACCCTCTGAGCTAATTTCTTCTAGATTGGTTAATATATAAAGGCTGAAATATAGGGTGAAACTCCATTTCTCCCTCAATCCTGAACCTTATCACATGACAAGTCAACCTCATTTTTTGTTGGGGAGGAAATAGTTGAAGAGAAAGGGGAGAAGATTAAAAACCCAGGCTTAGAATTCTCTAGCAACTTTAAGGAAAGAAGGGGCCTTTTGGTTTGGGACTTGTCTCTTCTTTTTCTTTTCTTTCCTTTCTCTCTCTTTTTTTTTTCCAGGAAGCCTCTTTCTGGCTAAAGGTCTTTCCAAATTAATACCTTATCTCTCTTCTCAGGCAGTTAGTGGGGCTTCTCTGTCTTGACTGATAAGTGTGTTCCAGAAAAGAAGTGTCCTATTAAATCCCAAAGGGTGCATAATCTAGTTGTTAGATTCAAATTGGTTTGCTGGTTTCTATAGTAAAGATATGGCTGAGACCTGGATCTGAGATCAGAAAATCTATAGCCACTTGGAAGTTCTTAATGCCATTTTTCTTTGCTTTTTTGTGGATGATTGTGACTCTAAATTTAAGGCCATGCTCAGCTTTTCTAAGCTATGTCAAAATAGTTATCAAAATCCATTTTTTTCAATTTCTCCTCATAAAAGCTGACATTTATATAGCACTTTTCTCTAGAAAACAAAGAGACATTTCCTGTATCTCTTCATTTCTACTTAATAAAAATCTTGTGTACTACAAGTGTAATCATCTCCTTTTTTACGGGTGGGGAAACTGAGGCTCTGAGAAATGAGATGACTTGTCCCATGAGCACACAGTAAATGGTAGAGGTGGGTCTTGAATCCAGATCATCTTATTCATGACATGAAGCCTGGAAAGCAAATAGCCTTAACCATAAGGCCATAGAATTCTGAGTTAGAAGATAACTAAGAGGTGACCTGGTTAAATACCCACTGTCGTTTTTTCAGAAGAGGTAGAGAGGAAAGAAAAAAGACTTACTACTTGTGTGACTTTGGATAAGTGACTTAAATTCTGGGGATCTCATTTGTGAAATGAAACGCTTGAACAGAAAACCTGTATAGTCCATTCCAATTGCAGCTCCATTACCCTTTTAGCTCTAAAAACAGGACTTTTATGGGGGGCAGCTGGGTAGCTCAGTGGATTGAAAACCAGGCCTAGAGATGGGAGGTCCTAGGTTCAAATCTGGTCTCAGACACTTCCCAGTTGTGTGACCCTGGGCAAGTCACTTGACCCCCATTGCCTACCCTTACCACTCTTCTGCCTTGGAGTCAATACTGTGTATTGACTCCAAGACAGAAGGTAAGGGTTTAAAAAAAATAAAATAAAAACAGGACTTATGATTCTCCCAAGATCACCAGGAAGAAGTTGCAGTGTTATTTCTACTTATAGATGTAGTTGGGGGGTAATTCCAGCAAGGATGCCTCAGAGGACTACACTGATAAGAAAATGGATGTTTAGAGAGTGTATGAGTTTTACACAAAATTCTATAGCTGGTAAATGGCACCAGCATAGACATCCTCTTTAGACTTAAACTTGAAGACCTTTAGTGAAGAAGAACCCAATTCACTGTTGCACAGATCTAAGAATTGTGATGTTTCTTTTACACTGAGCTGAAATCTATCTCCCTATAATTTATATCCACCTATCCTAGTTCATAGGCTCATAGATTTAGAGTGGAAGGAATCTTAGAGGTCATCTAAACCAGTGGTGTCAGACTCAAACAACAATGGCCACCAAGCCTTACAGAAGGATATCTATTGGCCATATGTGACTTAGAAAACCATATATCAACATTATCTATTTATTTTGTATTTTAAAATTGATTTTGTTATATTTCCCAATTGTATTTTCATCTAATTTTGGCAGCAGAATTGGCAGTGCCCATCTGATCTTGGGTACCCTGTTATTTTACAGATGAGGAAACTAGGCATGCAGAGGTGAAGGGACTTGTCTGAATTCACTGATTTAGGCAAGTAGTAGTACTGGGACTTGAACACAGTTCCTCTGATTATATCCCATAAAGCATATGGATTAGAATTATACATGAAGATGGTGGGGCTTACAACAATGAGTTTAGGCAACTTTATTTCTGTGAGCAAAGTTATTTGGTGCTTTGGGCAGTGAAAGATGTTGTTCATCCTTTGTTTTTGAAGAGGACAAATGACCTCAAAGAGTGATGTCTTGACTTGTTTGTGAGTTGGATGTAAGTGAAGTAGAATCACACAAAGTTGTCAGCCTCATTCTTCCAGAGTCATTGAAGACCAATGACAAGATAAAAGTCAAGACAACAGGCAATAGCTGGGATGCAGTGGTTTTTTCAGTGTTTGACCAAGCTCTAAGTGCTCCACAGGAAAGAATAACACTAAATGTATTGAACAAAATTTCAGTCCTGTCTCTGTTACTAATTTACTTTGTGACACTGGATAAGTCCTTTCCCTTTTCTGGAATTCAGTTTCCTCATTTAAAAAGGAGGAGGTTAGACTAAAAGATTTGTAAATTCCTTTACATGATTTTATGAAATGAACATTTCTGTTCTCAATCTCAGAATCTTGGGGAGCAGATGGCACCTAGGAGGAACTGTGAACCTTTGAAATATAAGAATGGGAAATGAAAAGCTCTAGGGTAAAAATTTAGGTTAGACATTCAATGAGAAAATAAAACATCCCAATGTACAGGTATGCACATATACATACATCCACCTAGCCCTTCTTCTCAAGGATGTTGTGAGGATCAAATGAGATGATGGATAGGAAAGCCCTTTGGAAAGTACATGACACTACTTGTCAGGCAGAGAAGTTCGAACATTCCATTATGTGGCATGACCCACCAACTTACTATGCAGTGCTATAGATAAAGTTCTTAATATGAAGGTGTATCTATCTATCTTGGTTGTATAAATTTGGAGACTTGGATGCAAAGGCATCAAGAAGTAGAGGGGTAACCATACAAGTCTGGCCTTCCCATCATGTGTTTCCCATTTCCAAGTCACTGTGCATAGGTCTCAAAAAGTTTTATGTTAATAGTGCTTATGTTTGAAAGAACTCAATGGTGTTTGAAAAGAGCTTGTTTCTTATCTTTGGGCTCAACAAAAGATCAGAGCATTACAAAAATGAAATGGTCTACTTCAATAAATAATGAGTACTCCATCACATAAAGTGTTCAAACACAGAATAAATAACTTAGTTGTCAAGGTTGTTGTATAAGTAACTCATGTTTCAGGTAGGTTTTGGACTTGGTGACCTTCAGGGTCTCTTCTAACTCTAAGAGAAAATGCAATTCTGAGAAGGGCAGATCTGGAAAAGAGTAGGCTAAGAGAGCTTGGAATTCACTCAATCATTATTTTCTAGTATTGAATCAACCAAATCTAGAGCCTTAGATTTCAAATCAGATGACTCAATTCAAAAACCTATCTCTGCTACTAATTGTCTTTGTGACCTTGGCTAAGTCTATTGAGGACAAAGACTAGCTCACTTTTGCTTTTGCATCCCTAGTATCTAGGGCAATGCCTGGCACAGAATAGGAACTTAATAAATGCTCATTGATTGACTGAAGTCATTGAATCTTTCTAGGCTTCAGTTTTCTCTATAAAAAATGAGAGCACTGGACCAGTTGGCCTGTAAGGTAGACCCCTTCAAGTCCAAATCTATGATCCTACAGTAGAAACTATCTGCAAGATAGATAAGAAATTATTTAATTTAATTCAATGGATTGAATTTTTCAGACGGAATAAATTCATACACTGTTTAATCTAAAAGTTTTGCAAAGACTCAAACACCCTCAGTTTATGATGGATTCTCATAAAGGAATTTGCAGCAGTTGCCACATCATCCCAATTTCTCTGCTTGGTAGCTCCTTATTGTCTAATCATCTTTTCATGGCAAGTGTTTGAGGTAATGTCCTCAATAAATGCAGGAGTTTGGAAGGCAAAGTATATTCCAGGAGGAATATCTTCAGGCCATTGAGGGGGTGTAATGGTGAGTAGGAGGATAGCCAAAGATGATCCCTGCCATTGACTATCCTGTGTTTTCTCTGAGGGGACATGCTTCATCAACTCTTCAGCCTACAGTCTTTAAATTTAGCAGAGAATCAATTGAAAAAAAAGTGTTTAAAAAGCACTCAGTAACACCAAAGTAAGTCTTCTAGCTGAGATTGACATCATAGTTTCCTAGAGCTAAATGTATTTCCATATGAGACCTGCATATCATATATTTAATTGAGCCCTTCAGCAACAGCAAGGCACACTTATAAGATGGAAAAAACTACAGTAGTGAGGTTTTGGATCATGGATATGAATGTAGTAGGGGGATATCTATTGGTTCAACGTATTTGTGCAGAATTGAGAAGCCAAGAGAAAGGCCAAATTTGATGATCATCTTTTTGTTTTCTTCTTTTAAGTTTTGGAAAGCTTTATTTGTATTTATAGGTTGTCACATAATGCACAATAATTATCTGTACATTTAGATAAGATCTGTGCCCTATCTCTAAACTCTACAAATTCTGAAATTTGTACATACATAATATCAAGGAGGCAAGATTATTCAACCTTTTCTGTAGCTAAATGATTTGCTCAATTGGAGGAGCCAGACCTAGGATTTAATTATTTGAGCTCCTAATCCAAAGCTCTTATCAATTTGTTGCACTGAATTAAATTTACATATTTAATTGAAATTCAGTTGTTTAACCAACTCATTTGTTAAATGTGGTTAAGTCATACAAATGGAAGTGTCTGCTGGTGTTATCTGGCTTAATTTTTAAGTTTTGGTTTCTGGTGACTATGTTTTTAATTTGCCTTATATATGCTTAATGAAGCTAATGATGGCCATGGTGATGAAGATGTATCAAGATTCCTTTGCCACCACTGAGGAAGTTTATCTCAGGTCAAGTAGCTTAGAAAGAAGCCTAACAAGCTGCAAAAAAAAAATCATTAGTCCCTTGTAAATAATGAAGTATTTTCCTTCTTCAGTAATGGGACATGCATATAAATTGTTTTTCAGCAGCTGAATTGTTTTCCATTTGTACTGATTCATTTATACTCCTTCACCTGTGCCCCCTGTGACCAATGATGCCCATATATTTTGCTAGACTTACCTATAGGAAGGGAGGAAATTTGAGAGTAAAGATCTAACATCCGGTTGCCATCCACATCTACAAGGTAGTTTCCTCGGCTCTCATTGTAGTTGCAAAAGAAATGAACGGATTCTGCATTCTTTCAGAAAAGAAGAGAAGCTGATTTAGGCTTTAGGTTCGTTCAAGGTCAACCTTGTATTTTTAAAAATTGGTCAAAAATCATTATAACAATCACTGTCCTAATCAATGAGTCTTAAACAAGGACATGGTTTCACCACACAGATCCAGAATGGATGCTGGGCACTGTTCTCTCCCAAATGTCTCAGTGCCGTCTTAAACTTCAAAAGCTTAAAACTGTGTTTACACTTTTGAGACACCCTATTTTTTATGGCCTTCATTCAGATATCATGAATAACTATGATTCTTTAAGATTTTTCCTGCATTCAATCTAAAAGATGTGCTAGCCAGAGATTAATAGAATCCCATAGCAGAATGTATATAGGTAATCAAAAATGCCATTCTGGATAGTATCAGTGGTTCATTCATCCTAGTATCTGGCTCTGATCGTGGCATCAAGGGATGAAACCATGGCAGCCACCCTTCTCTGAAGATGATTTATGGTCCTAGAAGGCCCCTCATTTCCTCTTCCTATAGAATCTGTCTCTATGACCCATGGATTTACATCTACCCCAAATCTATACTTAATGCAAAAGGAAGCAAATGAGTATATACAGTTGCTAAAATTTGCATCAGAATGAGTCAAGTCAAAACATCCAAGAGCCAAATGTATCCTTACTTTTGTATTAGAAAAGCCTAGTTCATTTGTCCTTTAATTGAGAAACAAATGGCTCCATTCCTAGACACAGAAGAGACAGCTCAGTCTATGTGGCAGATGTGTTGGGGGTGGGAAAGGGACAAGGGGACAGAGTGGAAGAGGAACCCTCAGAATTTTGGAAGCTACATCTGAATAAAAGCACACGTAAGAGGACAAGCAATGATACAGATGCTATGACTCTGTGACAAGAGTTATTGTCATTGAATCTTTTGGTGTTTTCTTTGCCCAAGACCTCAGGCAGAAGGCTGACCCAGCATAAACAAATTTTCTCAGGAAAAATCAAATCCTTTGTTTTACAGGTCAACACAAAGAAAGAATACAGACCTTGACAGAACCCTTGACACAGTCCTGGCCCTGCAGCCCACCCCTTCTCTGCCTTTCCCCTTTTTCAATGATACATAGCTTTTCAATTGGGCTTAACATAATAGGCAAGCTTCAAACTGAGTTAAGAGGTTCTGGTTCTCCCTGAATTTCCATGCTGCCTTTGGGCAGGCTCTGAGTGAGAGATAGAACACTTCTTTCAGTCATCCGTTTGCCCTAATAGATTGATTGCCTCGACTCCTTCCAGTAAGAAGCATTTGGAAAAGCCATTTTATAAGCAGCTGATCAAATTATAAGTTCAGAAACATGAATTTTTGATTAAAAAAATGAACAGTCCAAGGAGAGTTTACCTGAATTCCATTCAACTGTTTCATTAATTCCTGAAAGCAGAAACAAAAACCATTATAGCAGAAAGCTGAAATAGGAATCAGGTCTTTTATTAGAAAAAAATTTTCTTTAGGAGAACTTTATTAGAAAGAGACTCTGTGTGTGTGTATGTAAAATAATTCAGCCTATTTAACACATTAGTAAAAAGTAGTTATAGAAGTTACAGGGGAAAAGGATGAGGATTTGAGGGAATCAGTATTAACTAAGAATCTTTGCCAAATGAATCTTCTGTTAGGTTCTATACCTAGTCTGAACTGAACTGAACTGAACTGAACTGAAAATGGCTGGGAGAACTAGGGGGAAGGGACCCATGTGGCAAGGAAGCCATGTGGTACAACCTACTCATTATAGAGATGAAGAAACAAACCTGAGAAGAATAATTGAATTGTTCAAGTATGTAAGACTGAGGTAGGATTTGAACTCAAGAACTCTAACTTTAGAGTAAATACTCTTTTCATTGTACCATATTCTTTCTACCACATGGCTAAATGTTCTATCTCAGTTTTTGAGGCATTTAGGAATAAGCAATTATTATTATTATTATTTTTTAAAGAATCTAATGGATCCACTGGAGAAAGAAATGGCAAGCCACTCCAGTATCCGTGCTAAGAAATCCTCATGGATAGCTGTGGTTCATGGGATCACAAAGAATTGGACATGACTAAACAAGAAATGATATATAAACTACCCAAAAGATAGGGATAGATCAAGCCTCCACTGCTACCACTGAGGGAGCTCAGGGATTTGTCCCAGATCAAGTGGCATGTGTGATGGGTGCTGGTGGATAGGGACTGAAGGAACAAAAAAGCCAGTCTAAAGACTGGGATCAATAGTTATAGCCTCCTCTTTGTCAAATCTTTTATCCTAGTTGTCAATCAACAAGGATTAGGTGAGCAGGCTTCCAGATACCTCTTAAAGTGCTTGCTGCTAACAAGCAGCAAAATGGTTGGGCTTGTGTTTTGTCTGCTTTGGTTTACCCTTTCCCATTCTGTTAGGGAAAGGCCAATAAAAGGAGTAAGTGAAGCAGAGCACCTGAATAATACACAACCCAAGTCCCTGAATACTGGAGAGTTGACTGTAACTGGTAAAGTCAAGATGGAAGGGAGGAAGCCCTTAATTTTTCCTTTGACTCCATTAGTTTATGATTCCAATGCTGAATTTTTTATTATTTATTTTTCTTTGTTGTATATTGTATATTTTCTTTGTTGTATATTGATCTGGGTTAAAAAGGGATGGGAGTTGACTATCCAGTTATAAGGCGATCTCCTGAAAACTGGTCCCTGAAAACTCAATATTTTTCTGTAGGCCACCCTGCAGGTAGCTAACAGTTTATCTGGCTTTATCGAGAGCTCTATCATTTTTTTGCCTCAAAGGCCTCATGTTCCTCTTTTAAATTCATTCTCAATTCACACAAGCTAGATATGGCCAACTTACTCTAGATCTAGGTCCAGGGACTTCAGTCTTCATCAGAGGTCCATCATAATCAAAGTCTACATCAATTTTGGCTGCAGCTTGGCTGACAGACCTGCATCCTGCATAAATGATAAGAAAATCATGAGACTAATGTAACAAATTCAACAGCCACTTACAGCAAATTTAAGGCTTCATAAATCAGAAAGTGCTTTTGAGATTGGAGGAGAGGAAGCTAAAAGAGGTTGTATCATTTGAACGATGATTTGAGATCTTTATAGCTGAGGAACCAACTTGTTGAACAGTCATTCTTTCTCTCAACATTCTTTTTAAAATTAAAATATTTCAAATAAGTATTTGTATTCTCTTTTCCTCTACCCCCAAATGAAAACAAAGCAAAAACAAAAATTATTGTAGCAAATATACATAATTAAGCAAAACAAATTCCCATATTGCTATATCTAAAGATGTGTCTCATTCTGAACTCTTGGTCCATCACTTTTTGTGTGTGTGAGGAACTGGTTCCTTGAGATTCAAACTTATTTTCTCAGGGCTAGAAAGGGCTTTAGAAACCATCTAGTCTAACCTGTAGGTAAATTAAGAATCCCTTCAACAAGCCCAATAAATGGTCTTCAGGTTTAAGACACGTACTCTCTGCCCCCCTTCCTTTCCTCCATTTCTTTCTTCCTAACTCTCTCCTTCCTTCCCTCCCTCCCAAAGTGGATAAAAGTGATATGAGGCTGACTTTCAATAAATCACCAGATAAAAAAGAAATGACCTGCCAGTGGCCTCAAAATAAAAAATGTTTAGATAATTATCTTCCTCTATAATAAAAAAGTGAGTGAAAAATAGGGAGAATTGATTTAAAGAGAACAATAGCAAACTCAGATGACAATAACTAATTTGTACTTCAATTTCCATGAACAACATACCAAAGAAGGCTTTCAAATGAACCACACAATAATAACAGAATGTATCCTAATAAATGTAGAAAATGAAACACCTGCCTTATTTAAATCCATGAATAAGCAAACTTTTAAAAAACTGGATTTTTAAAAATAATAAATAAATAATTGTTAAAAAGGAATACTTGAACATTTAAAGATAAATGACTTAATTAGTGTGAGTATCCTTTCCACCCATGAAAGCTATAATACTCCTCTGATTTGGCAGACAGTCTTAAAGAGTTGCTATGACAAAAGATTTCACGACTCAGAGGTCTTCTAAGTGATAAATTCCTCCAGTTTATCTAGGTTGATCCTCAAATCACAGGCAAGTGAACTGTACCTGGCCTTTCTAATTTGGTAGGAATTGTGAATTGTAAAAACTTGAAGTCTGTTGGCATAGCCTTTGAGAACTTAGGATCACCTTGAGATGGTATGGAGTAGAGAGAGAAAATTGGTTACTTAATTCAAGTAGTTGCTTTATTCAAATAAGTTAAGATTACAAAAAATATTGTGAAATTTTGTATTAAAATGTTAATCGCAACCCTTGTTAACCATCTCTGTTAACAAGAGAACTCTCCATTTATTCATTCTTCTCTTGTTAATTTTTAAAGTTATAAAATTGTTCTTATTCTGAACTTAAGAAGATGTAAATAAAATGGGCATTTCCATATATATAAATGGTAAAACATTAAAAGATATTTGTACATATAAACATGTAATTTATTTTCCTTTTAAGTATATAGAATGACCTAAAAATCTTTAATAGCTTAAAATTGCACTTAGACTTTTAGGACACTCTCTAAGTTTGATTCATGGTTTTAGAATATAGCCTGCTTTTCTGTGCCTTTTTTCTGGACTTTCCTTTTGTTCTCTTCTAAAATGTCCCAGTGATCTTTTTTTCTTTCTCCTCTCTTTATCTTATCTCTCTCCTGCCCTGTGTTCCTAACCCTAACCCTACTAATTGGAAAAAGAAAAGAACAACAAAATCCTTGTAATAAATCATAGAATTGAGCAAAATAAATCCTCACATTGGCTTTGACTAAAACTGTGTGTCTTATTCCACCTTGAGATCATCACCTCTCTGTCTAGAGTTGGGTAACATCAGTTATCCAAAATCATAACCAGTCATTGCATTGTTCAGAGTTCTCAAATCTTTCAAAGTTGTTTTTCTTTATAACGAATTTGTTGTATCTATTTGTCTTTTTGTTCTTCTTACTTCACGCTGCATAAGTTCATACATAGTTTTCCTAGATTTCTCTGAAACTATTCATTTTGTCATTTCAGATATGCAATAGTATCCCATTACATTCCTATACCATAATTTGTTTAACTATTCCAATACATGGAATATAATGCAATACATGGATTAAGTTTTCAGTTCTTTACTACTCTATAAAGTGCTGCAATAAATATTTTTATACTTATATAGATTTTTTCTCTTTCTTTGATCTTTTTGGAGTATAGGCCTAGGAGTGGTATCATTGGGTCAAAGGAAATTCATAATTTGGTATTTTTTGTTATCTTCTATCTGCAGAAACCAGAGATTTATTTTCTGATAGAGCAACCAATGATTTTTCAGAAATATTGAAGAGAGATGAGAGAAACAAGCAATGTTTCTTTGCTTTTTAACCCCTTTTCAAATGAAAAACTGAAGTGGTCTTTCCTTCTTTCTTTAATCACACAGAACCAGAAAATGAACAGTAATATAATAGGCCACCAAGTAATTTCAAATTAATATAATAATTGGAAGTTTAAAATTGGATAAAATCTGCTGTACAAAGTTATTTGATTTAATCTCCTCATCAGCATCCCATCAGACATATAGGTGTCATCTAGATTCTCTCTTAATAGTTCTGGGGGTAGGAACAGTGGTACATGTTTAACAATCAATCAGCTATCAGAAAACATAACACACTTTAAAGTTTACTCTGCATTATGCATTTTCTTGATCTCTTCCTTAATTATAGACAATCAACAAAACAATAAATCAAATCCTGATTGGTAATATTTTTAGTTCCTTTTTTCAATTTTCCTTTTATTTCCTTCCTTTTTCTCTACTCGTCTTTCTCGCTCTCTTTCTTTTTCTTCCTTCCTTCCTTCCTTCCTTCCTTCCTTCCTTCCTTCCT